>NC_091308.1:48731645-48971645 GCF_038502225.1 Cherax quadricarinatus | reverse complement strand
ATGTGTGAGAGTGTAAAACACCATTGTGTATGACACCATGTTTTGTGTGAGAGTGTAAAACACCATTGTGTATGACACCATGTTTTATGTGTGAGGAGTGTAAAACACCACTGTGTATGACACCATGTTTTATGTGTGAGAGTGTAAAACACCATTGTGTATGACACCATGTTTTATGTGTGAGAGTGTAAAACACCACTGTGTATGACACCATGTTTTATGTGTGAGAGTGTAAAACACCACTGTGTATGACACCATGTTTTATGTGTGAGGAGTGTAAAACACCATTGTGTATGACACCATGTTTTATGTGTGAGAGTGTAAAACACCACTGTGTATGACACCATGTTTTATGTGTGAGAGTGTAAAACACCATTGTGTATGACACCATGTTTTATGTGTGGGGAGTGTAAAACACCACTGTGTATGACACCATGTTTTATGTGTGGGGAGTGTAAAACACCATTGTGTATGACACCATGTTTTATGTGTGAGAGTGTAAAACACCATTGTGTATGACACCATGTTTTATGTGTGGGGAGTGTAAAACACCACTGTGTATGACACCATGTTTTATGTGTGAGGAGTGTAAAACACCACTGTGTATGACACCATGTTTTATGTGTGAGAGTGTAAAACACCACTGTGTATGACACCATGTTTTATGTGTGAGAGTGTAAAACACCATTGTGTATGACACCATGTTTTATGTGTGAGGAGTGTAAAACACCATTGTGTATGACACCATGTTTTATGTGTGGGGAGTGTAAAACACCACTGTGTATGACACCATGTTTTATGTGTGGGGAGTGTAAAACACCACTGTGTATGACACCATGTTTTATGTGTGGGGAGTGTAAAACACCACTGTGTATGACACCATGTTTTATGTGTGAGGAGTGTAAAACACCACTGTGTATGACACCATGTTTTATGTGTGAGGAGTGTAAAACACCACTGTGTATGACACCATGTTTTATGTGTGAGGAGTGTAAAACACCACTGTGTATGACACCATGTTTTATGTGTGAGGAGTGTAAAACACCACTGTGTATGACACCATGTTTTATGTGTGAGGAGTGTAAAACACCATTGTGTATGACACCATGTTTTATGTGTGAGGAGTGTAAAACACCACTGTGTATGACACCATGTTTTATGTGTGAGGAGTGTAAAACACCATTGTGTATGACACCATGTTTTATGTGTGAGAGTGTAAAACACCACTGTATATGACACCATGTTTTATGTGTAAGAGTGTAAAACACCACTGTGTATGACACCATGTTTTATGTGTAAGAGTGTAAAACACCACTGTGTATGACACCATGTTTCACAGAGTTCCACAAGCTACAGAACTTCTAGGAGTATGTTCAGTGACTGTATATTGGTATATATATTATAGAACAATAGTAATAAAAAATTTTTTGTATTGTTTGTTTTGTACCTCTGTATGTGTGCTCAAATTTTTAAATAAATAAATAAATAAATAAATAAACAAGTTTTGTAAACAATATATTGATAATTATGTTTGTGTGCTTATTGTGTTGTATACAACGAGTGTATATATGTACATTGCACCTTACTTTGGTCTCACAGGCCACATAAGTTATGTAAAAAAATAAAATAGTGAAAAAAACAACAAACCTTCAAATACAAGTAAACCAAAGTTTACCAGGTGAGCGGCAGTCGCCGCTGTTGCCATACGTGGCTCATTTTCTGCAAACTTCATGCCTCTATATCTCGGTAAGTAGTGATGGGAAAATTTTTTTTTTGGGACTAAAACAATCAGAAAAATAATCTTAACATTTTCATAAGAAAAAATAATTTTTTTTTTTTCGAATATTTTGCGACACCAGGAGCAACTTCAGGATTGGGCCCTTCGACAGTCAAAGGGTTAAAACAGCAACTTTGCACTTTATTTTCATATGGTATTTATTGTTGTATTCTAGTTTTCCTGGTCTCATTTTATAGAATGGAAGACATATTACAGAAATTGAGATGATTTTGACTGGTTTTACAAAGAAAACTATCTTGAAATTGCGCTGAAAGTAGCAGAAATGTTCGATTTTTACCAAAGCTCAAAAGTAAACAAATCATGCTAAGTGTCCAATACACGCTAACTGGGGAGTCTAATATTCTTTCACAAGTGCGCTGATAATATTTATACCATTTCTACACCAATGCAGTAGTCTGCATAACAGTAAATCTTCTATTTTTTTGTGAGAAGAAAAATTCAAAGTGGAAAGCAAAAGAATGTAAGAGGGGCATGGGTACATGACTAATGAACAGAGGAAATGTTACTTTAGTGCCAGGAATGTCTTTCTTGTTTATTCTGGACCCTATTCAAAAATTGGCATCTTTTGAAATTTGTGTGAAATTGTCAAAATTGCTAAATTCTGACCACTGTATTGGATAGCTGAAATTGGTAAATGGGTGGTTTCTTGTACTCATTCGATAGAAAAAATGGAGTTCTAGCGAAATACATAGTTATGATTTTTGTCGACAAGTACACTGGAATTGACTGAAAATAGGGCTCAAAGTGGGCAATATCGCCGATGCGTAAACATCGAGACCGCTAACTTTGCGAGAGCACAATTCCGTAAGTTTTCCATCAAATTTCGTACTTTTAGTGTCATTATGATTGGGAAAAGATTCTCTATCTTTTCATAAAAAAAATGTTTTTTTTCTTTTTTTTTTTAAATTTGGCCGACCCTGAGAACAAGTCTCTGAGAGGGCCTGTCGACCCTGAAAGGGTTAATATAGGTCCAGAGTGACTTGTGGAGATAGAGTGTAGTAGGTATCAAAGGGGGACATTTTTTGCAACCTAGGATGTCCTAAAATTCCTATATGTCTCTGTAACCTTGATAAAGAATATCTTTGATACTATTTACTGGTATGTATCTTATGAGGTTCATCCAGGTAATTTTAATTTTCCACAGATGGCATCTAAGCTTAGTTGTGATAAAAAGAAGAGTCGTAAGCCTCTTACTTTAAGTGCCAAGTTAGAAATGATTAAACTTAGTGAACAAGGTATGTCAATGGCTGAGATAGCACGTAGGCTTAGTTTGGCTCATCAAACAGTTAGTACAGTTGTGAACAATAAGGAAAAAGTGTTGCAGGAAATTAAAAGTGCTACACCAGTGACCACTAAAGTTATAAGAAAACATGGTAACCTTATTGCTGACAGGGAAAAACTTTTAATGGTGTGGATTGATGATCAGACTAGCCACAGTGTGCCTTTAAGCCGAGCCATTATCCAGTCCAAGGCCCTAAGTCTCTTCAGTTCTATGAAGGCTGAGAGAGGAGATGAAGCTGCTGAAGATAAATTCTCAGCTAGCAGAGGCTGGTTTAATAGGTTTAAGGAAAGAAGTCAACTTCACAACATCAGAGTGCAGGGTGAAGCTGCAAGCGCGGACAGTTTAGCTGCAGAAAATTATCCACATGAGCTAGCCGAGATAATAGAATGTGATGGATATACCAAGCAACAGAATTTTGAAGTGGACGAGACTGCATTTGGAAGATGCCGCCATCTAGGACATTCATTGCTTAGGAGGAGAAGTCAATGCCTGGTTTCAAAGCTGCAAAAGACAGGCTAACACTCTTGCTAGGAGCTAATACAGCTGGTGATTGCAAGTTAACCCCTTGACTGTTGCAACCCCCAATCCTGAGGTGTCTCCCGGTGTCGCAAAATTTCAAAAAAAAAAAGAAAAAAAAAAAATTCTTATGAAATGATAGAGAATCTTTTCCTGACTGTAATGATACACACAAAAAAAATGAAATTTGATGGAAAACTGAAGGAATAACGCTCTCGCGAAGTTAGCAACCTCAGCGATATTTACAAATCACAATTTCGCTCATTTGAGCACTATTTTCGGCTAATTCCATTGTTCCAGTCGACCAAACACATAGCAATTTCTTTAGAACTTCGTTTTTTCTATCGACTGAGTACAAGAAACTGCCTATTTACTGACTTCAACTACCCAATAACGTCGTCAGAAATTTGCAATTTGGCCAATTTCACGTAGATTAAAATATATGACAATTTCAAAATAAGATCCAGAATGAACAACGCAGACATTCCTGGCTCTAAAATAACATTTTCTTTGTTCATCAGTCACGTCTCCAGGCCCCTCTGATATTACTCTTGCTTTCTATTTTGAATTTTTATTCAAACAAACAATAGAAGATTTACTGTTATGCAGACTACTGCAATACTGTAATAATTGTATAAATAATGTCAACCCATTCATGACTGCATATCAGAATGGCTAGTTGGACATTTATTGGACAGTGACATCATTTGTTTACTTTTGAACATTGGCAAAAATCAAACATTTCCCCTAATTTGAGCTCCATTTCAAGGTTCTTTTTATAGTAAAACCAATCAAAATCACCTCTACTTCTATAATATGTTTTCTACTCTATTAAATGAGACCATGAAAACGAGGATACAACCATAAATACTATACAAAAATAGACCACAAAGTGGGATTTTAATTAAAAAAAATGGTCAGAGTTTTTTTTTTTCTCATTATGCACTGCATGCTCCAGGATTTTTTTTATATGGTGCACACTGACCACACAGACCCATTCTCTCACATGTGAGTCTACCAGCTTTCTCCTGCTTGATTTGAAGCCCCTAGAATTTATGAGCATATATACGTCAAACACGGTACCTCGTAAGACGTATATATATATGACTGAAAGTCAAAGGGTTAAAAAGCAATCCTGAACTGTATCAAGAAAGTCACTAGACTCAAGATTTCCTGTCAAACTGTTCCAATCAATTTGAAGTTAAAATCCCCCATTAACACAACATTTTCGTATCTAGACACCTTATGAATTTCGTCCCATAGCAGCTTACTGCACTCCCTATCAAGGTTTGGGGGCCTATATATCACACCAAAAATTAATCTTTCATACCCCTCGAGAAACTGTAGCCAAACAGATTCTGTGTCCTATGTTTCTAATCTCATATTTTTGGCCTATTCTATTGTTCCAGTTAACCAAACTCATAGTTACTTTGCTAGTATTCCTTCTATTCTGCCAAATAAGTACAAGAAACCACCCATTTATGTAATTCATCTACCCAATAGAGATCAGTAATTTGGCCAATTTCACATAAATTTCAAGAAATGCCAATTTCAAAATAGGGTCCAGAATAAACAATGCAGACATTCCTGGCACTAAAATAACATTTCCTCTGTTTATTAGTCACATCTCCAGGCCCCTCTTATAGTACACTTGCCTTCCATTTTGTATTTTTATGCACACAAAAAATAAAATATTTACTGTTATCCTGACTGCTGCATTATTGTAATAATTGTATAAATAATGTCAATCCATTCATGACTGTTTATTAGACTGGCCAGTTGGACACATATTGGACGGTGATGTCATTTGTTTACTTTCGAACATCAGCAAAAAATCAAACATTTCCGCTACTTTGAGCTCAATTTCAAAGTACTTTCAGTCATGAAACCAAACAAAATCACCTCTATTTCTGTAATATATCATCCATTCTATCAAATAAACTGAGAATACAACCATAAAAACCATACAAAAATACACTGCCAAGTGGCTGTTTTGCACCACAACCACTGTCTTTTTTTTTTTCTCGTGCACTGCATGTTGCAGGATTTTTTTATATAGTGCACACTGACCTATTCACTTATAGGTAGGCCCAAATTTCTGGTCACAGTTTATCTGAGTGAACTGAGCTCATGGTGTCATACTACAGGACCAGACCAACATGGCTTTAAAGCTACCTTATCTTTTACGGACAATGTATGGCTTTTGCACTCTACACAACGAGAAGCATTTCCTTTATTCGATGAAACCATGGCTAGGGCTAAAAACGAGCAGATTATAACAATAAATGGAGAAAAACAAATTGGAATGACTTGTGCAGCAAGTAGCGGCATGTTGGGGTGGTAACCCTATAAATTTTAAATTATGCTAGCTGAAATTAGCACCGGCTTACTTATGGAACTGGATTAGTGATTGCTGGATTAGTGATAGCTGACCTGTACAAACAAGAAATTAAACATCACCTAATGAACAACAATAATAATAATAATACAGTGGACCCCCAGTTTGCAATATTAACATTGTCATTGTAATAGTCACCAGCATGGCTTGCAATAGCTGTGTTAGGGTGATTTTCATCCATAAAGGTTTGCAGTTCAACCCACTTTGCACACATTTCCTTAATTTTTGAAGTAGGCACAATGGATTCCACAACTGGCATAGGCTTCTCAGGGTTAGCCCCAAACCCTTCAAAATCTTTCTTAATTTCCATACTAATTCTCACCCTTTTTACCACAGGGTTGGCACTAGAAGCTTTCTTGGGGCCCATGGTGACTTATTTTGCAGAAACAAGCGCCAAAAACACTGTGATAATATGGAATGTACCGAATGTATCCTTAGATGCGAGCACACTGGCTGGCTTGTAAACACTGGGCCACACGTGGACACGTCTCGGACAAATCGCATATACCGGGTTTTTTAACAGGAACCGAGGCAAAATTTTTGCGTTAAAATGTATCGAATACCGGATTTATCAAATACCGATGCCATCGCAAACCGGGGGTCCACTGTATTTTATTTTGACATGATACATGTTTGTACAAAAGAATGTAATAGTTGGGTGTACATGCCAAAAGCCCCTTTATATGTAGAGCATTTTGGGCAAACTTAAAACTAACTTAAGATTTATAGGGCAATAACAGTACATCTGGTCATTAGATGAGTTACAATGAATACAAAAGAACTGAGTATTCTATTAGGACAAGCTATATGGCTTTAATAAGTCTTGTAGAGAAGACATACAATTTTGATTATTAACCTTAGGCAACATAATGGAGTCATTAACATTTGATATGAATACAGATATTGAGAGTAAGTATATATTGATTATAATGATGAGAAAGTTTCTACCTATATTTATGATATTGAGCAAATGTATTTATAGTTTTTACATATACATTTATGATGGGCTGGGAGAGATTAAGGAGATAAGGTGTTTTTAACTGTAGTTTTAAAAATGCTAGATGAGCTAGTGGTTCTAGAGATTTCTGGCAGTGTTTTCCAGATTTTGGGCCCGTTTATGTACAGTAAACCATCGTTTAACATGGAAATTACATTCCTGAAAACGTCGAGTTAGTTAAAACCATGTTACAGTGGAACCCTGGTTTTCGAACTTAGTCCATTCCAGAAAGTCGTTCTAAAACTGAAACGTGCGAAAACTGAATCAATATTTCCTTTAAGAAATAATGTAAATACAATTAATCCATTCCAGACAAAAAAAAAATATTAACAAAAAATAATTTTCTTAAAGATTAACTATAGTGTTGCAGCTCTCCAGTGGTTAGCTCTTCCATGTGGTCATCCATCAACACCCAAATATGAGAAAAAAAAATTTCACATGAAATATACATTTTCCTACACAGAAAACGAAGGATGCATGCACAGTAATTACTGTACTAAATGAAGAATAAATGACGTTTACCTTTATTGAAGATGTAGTGATGAGACACTGTTTTTCTTGAACACTTTGGGATTTTCAGAGTGATACATGAGTAAAGGCTTCACTTTGTAATCCCCACTAGCATTACAACAAAAAAAGAAAGTTAGCCTGTCTTTCATAGGCTTATGTCCTGGGAGTGCCTTTTCCTCCTGAGTAATGTAGGTCCTGTTTGACATTTTCTTCCAGAACAGGCCTGTTTCGTCACAAATGAACACTTGTTGGTGGATGAATTTTTCAGCTTTGCCATGCCTTCTCACACTGTGTATGCCACTACAATTCTTAAATCTCTCAAACCAACCTTTGCTGGACTTAAATTCACCAATATGAGCACTAGTTCCAGGCATTTTTTCCTGTTCACCTGGGTGTTAGTTGACTAGTGTGGGTTGCATCCTGGGGGCAAGATTAAGGACCCCAATGGAAATAAGTTACAGTCCTCAATGACCCACTGACTTTCTTGGGTTATCCTGGGTGGCTAACCATGGAGGTAATTGTTTCTCGTTAAGCCATACCAACAACAGTTTCTCCACATCTTCAAGTAGTACAGCTGACGGTAGTGCAGCAGCAGCAGCAGCTGACTGTTGTACAGCAACAGCAACAGCAGCAGCTGCCGGTGGTGCAGCAACAGCTGAGGGTGGTGCAGCAAGAGCTGAACTTGGTATGATAGTATTTCGATAGTATTTCTCACATTTTTTACCACAGGGTTGGCACTAGAAGCTTTCTTTAGGCCCATGGTGGCTTATTTAGCAGTTACAAGCACTAAAAACAATAGAGTAATACAAAATTTATCGAATGTATGCATGCAACCGTCCACCCTGGCTTGTAAACAATGGCACACAACTGAGCTGAGGCACTCAGACCAGACGGACAGACGGACGTGTTCGGGACAAACGATGTTAGTCGAGTTTTTCATCATTGGTTGGGCCAAAATTTTTACGCTAAAACTCTTTGTTAGTCGATTTTATCATTAGATGATGCCTTTGTTGGTTGAGGGTCCACTGTACTTGTTTGTAGGAAGTCACTCTGTCTGACTTTTCAGGGTTATCCTAGGTTCTCTACACACATGCTGCTATGTGTGATAATCTATGTAACTGTATTTGTGTATACCTGGATAAACTTACTAAGTAGCCAGTAGATGTAGGTAGCCAGCAGAGGTAGGCAGCCGGTAGAGGTAGGTAGCCAGTAGGTAGCCTGGGCTACATATATACACCTACCTACATAGCTACACAATATTTAATGTGACCCAGAGCCATATCATTACCATTGACATACCTTGTTCACTGAGTTTAATCATTTCTAACAACTACCTTTAGATGCCATCATAAACAAAGGGAGAAGTAATGAATAATTCATGCCAAGAATTGTAAACAAAAGCCAGATGCTGATTCATACAGTTTTCTCTAATGTTCAACCAGAGAAAAAGAGAAAAAGTAGTGTTTCCCTCCACTGACTACCACCCTTCAATGGCATATGAACATTGCATGTTTATACTATGCTATGTAATGTGTTTCTTAAATAATTTTGAAGAAAATATCATAGATGGATTAATGAAAATGTCTATATTAATGTAAAACAAGACGTTTAATATTCCCAAGAGTGAGTCATGAACATATGAGTGGCCCAGGCGGACACGTCTGATATGTATAATTTCCGGATCAAGGTCTGATATCCGGAGCAAAATTTCGCACAAAAAATGGTTCTAAAACCGAACCGTCCAATAACTGGAGTATGTGAAAACCGGGGTTCCACTGTATTTATATTTTTTATTAACACATTAGCCATTTCCCACCAAGGCAGGGTGGCCTGAAAAAGAAAAACTTTCACCATTCACTCCATCACTGTCTTGCCAGAGGCATGCCTACAGTTATAAAACTGCAACATTAACACCCCTCCTTCAGAGTGCAGACACTGTACTTCCCATATCCAGGACTAAAGTCCTACCTGCTGGTTTTTCTGAATCCCTTCATAAATGTTACCTTGCTTACACACCAACAGCATGCCAAGTCCTAAAAGCCACTTGTCTCCATTCGCTCCTGTCTAACATGCTCATGCATGCCTGCTGCAAGTCCAAGCCCCTCGCACACAAAACCTCCTTTACCCCCCCCCCCCCGTAACCTTTCTTAGGCGACCCCTACCCCGCCTTCCCTTCACTACAGATTTGTATACTCTCAAAGTCATTCTATTTTGTTCCATCCTCTCTACATGTCCAAACCATCTCAATAGCCTCTCTTCAGCCCTCTGGATAATAGGTTTGGTAATCCCACACCTCATCCTGATCTCCAAACTATGGATTCTCTACATTACATTCACACCACACATAACCCGCCATGCCTCACGGCCATACAAGAGCGTTGCTATAACTATACTCTCATACATTCCCCTCTTTGCTTTCATGGATAAAGTTCTTTGTCTCCACAGACTCCTCAGTGCACCACTCACCTTTTTCCCCTCATAAATTCTGTGATTCACCTCATCCTTCATAGACCCATCAGCTGACATGTCCATTCCCAAATATCTGAACACATTCACCTCCTCCATACTCTCTCCCTCCAATCTGATATCCAATCTTCTGTTACCTAATTTTTTTTTATTATCCTCATCACTTTACTCTTTCCTATACATGTATTCACTTTTAACTTCCTTCTTTTACATACCCTACCAAACTCATCAACCAACCTCTGCAACTTCTCTTCAGAATCTCCCAAAAGCACAGTGTCATCAGCAAAGAGCAACTGTGACAACTCCCACTTTGTTAGATTCTTTATCCTGTAACCCCACACCTCTTGGCAACACCCGAGCATTCACTTCTCTTAAAACCCCAAATGTAAATATATTGAACAGGTATGGTTTCATCACACATCCCTGCCTAAGACCTACTTTTTTTTTTTCAACAAGTCGGTCGTCTCCCACCGAGGCAGGGTGACCCAAAAAAGAAAGAAAATCCCCAAAAAGAAAATACTTTCATCATCATTCAACACTTTCACCACACTCACACATTATCACTGCTTTTGCAGAGGTGCTCAGAATACAACAGTTTAGAAGCATATACGTATAAAGATACACAACATATCCCTCCAAACTGCCAATATCCCAAACCTCTCCTTTAAAGTGCAGGCATTATACTTCCCATTTCCAGGACTCAAGTCCGACTATATGAAAATAACTGGTTTCCCTGAATCCCTTCACTAAATATTACCCTGCTCACACTCCAACAGATCGTCAGGTCCCAAGTATCATTCGTCTCCATTCACTCCTATCTAACACGCTCATGCACGCTTGCTGGAAGTCCAAGCCCCTCGCCCACAAAACCTCCTTTACCCCCTCTTTCCAACCCTTTCAAGGACGACCCCTACCCCTCTTTCCTTCCCCTACTTTTACTGGGATATAATCCCCCTTCTCACCTACATACTCTAAGCTGAGCCTCACTATCCTAGTAAAAACTTTTCAATGCCTTCAATAACCGACCTCCTATTCCATATATGTATCTGCAACATCTGCCACACTGCCCCCCCCCCCCCTATCCACCCTATCATTATGCCTTTTCCAAATCCATAAATGCCACAAAAACCTCTTTACCCTTATCCAAATACTGTTCACCTAGGTGTTTCACTGCAAACACTTGGGCTACACATCCCCTACCTTTCCTAAAACCTCCTTGTCCATCTGCTATCCTGCTCTCCATCTTACTCATAATTTTGTCAATAATAACTTTACTATACACTTTACCAGGTATACTCAACGAACTTATTCCTCCATAATTTTTACACTCTCTTTTGCCCCCTTTGCTTTTATACAAAGGAACTATGCATGCTCTCTGCCAATCCCTAGGTACCTTATCCTCTTCCATATATTTTTTAAATAAAAACATTAACCACTCCAAAACTATACCCCCACCTGCTTTTAACATGTTAAACAAACTAAAGAACTTATGGAAAAATAGGGTTACATTCCTGGGAACCCCCAAAAAGCCAAACAACTTTTTTTTAGACCAACAAATCTCACAAAAATGAAAGTGAATATGTAATTGTAGTTCATTGTTGTGATATATTACTGCTTAAGACTACAAATGTAATAGAAATAATAGTATTTCTTACCTTAAATTGTGGGTGATGGTATTTGTGAATGATTGTGAAGAGAGTGGAGATGCATAGTGTGGCCCTACTGGGCTGAGGTGGATGGTTGTTGGCTGTCGGCAGAAGTGGATGGTAGAGAATCTGGCTCTAAAGCTGATGGTTGTATTGGAGTGTGCATAAATTCTGTAATGGATCTCCAGGCTCTTTTACCCTTTAGTACATTATACAGCGGACAGTAAGGCATTGTCAGCTGGTCCAGATCCTATTTCAAAGCACTGCTTCTAGATTTGTCAGGGTCCTCTTCAATGAAAAATTCTGCAACTTAACCAATAATATGGAACTGCTCACATAATTGCTGCAATGTTAACTGTTTTTCTTCAGGTTCTTCATCTTCTGTTATGTGGCTCCCTTGTATCTGTGCATCAAACTCTGCCAACATTTCCTCTGTACTCCTGTCTTCATCATTATCTTCTAAGAGCTCATTTACATCTTCTTCATTGCCAAAGATGTCAAAATTTTTTTATATAAAACCCTACACCTCAACAACATGCATTGTCCAATCAAAACAAAGCAGATCACATAAAAGAAACTAAACAGCCCATGGCTAACAAACAGTATACTTAAATCTATTGATAAAAAGCACCAACTTGAAAAACAGTTCAGATTAGCCTGATTACTAAAGAACTGACTAAACGATACACATCAATACTTACAAAAGTAATACAGATCCGCCATCACAAATCCGGCAATCAGTTATTCGGTTCCTTCAGTTATTCGGCACTAATTTTGGCTAGCATAATTTAAAATTTCCAGGGTCGCCACACCAACCTGCTGGTACTGTTTGGTGGCGCTACTTGCTGCATAAGTCATTCTAATTTTTTTTTCTCCATTTGTTATAACCTGCTTACTTTTAGCCCTAGCCATGGTTCCAATGAATAAAAGAAATGCTTCTCATTGTGTAAAGCACCTACACAGAACATTGTCCATTAAAGATAAGGTGGCTTTGAAGCCACTGTCGGTTGCCACGAGCTCAGTCTTGTGATGCAGAATATGCTTTATTATTACGTTAATATATACACTACAGCTTATTGCCTATCACAATTGATCTAATATGACATAATAAACAATATAAACAACATAAAACATGTTAAATACTCCAGAATGAATAATATTTTGCATAATACCGAGCAGTTCGACGGAGGTATGAAGAGGATATGGTATACAAACACCATTCTTCTCTCCCTGTCTTGGGGCTCATATTAGAGAAAACGGAGTATAGCACAGGGCTAACTGTGATATACACTCGTACTGCACCATAAACCTGAAACAAAAAAGTTATTTTTTCTATATAGATTATCACACATAGCAGCATATGTGTAGAGAACCTAGGATAACCCAAAAAAGTCAGACAATGTGGCTTATTTCTAGTACCTGGCTTGGGTTAGCCATATATGATTTTTGGTAAATATTCAATTCCCAGCCAGGGTAGAAACATTGGGCATGTTTCTTTACACCTGTTGTCTATGTTCACCCATCAGTAAATGGGTACCTGGGTGTTAGTCGACTGGTGTTAGTGTTATCCTGGGACACTGACCTAATTTGCTTGAAATACTCTGCATAACAAGCGGCTTTCTATACAATGTAGTATGTCACCGATGTCAGCTAGGCCTGTATACATTGTACATGCTTTTTTTTTATTAACACACTGGTCGATTCCCACCAAGGCAGGGTGGCCCGAAAAAGAAAAACTTTCACCATCATTCACTCCATCACTGTCTTGCCAGAAGGGTGCTTTACACTCCAGTTTATAAACTGCAACATTGAAACCCCTCCTTCAGAGTGCAGGCACTGTACTTCCCATCTCCAGGACTCAAGTCTGGCCTGCCGGTTTCCCTGAACCCCTTCATAAATGTTACTTTGCTCACACTCCAACAGCACGTCAAGTATTAAAAACCATTTGTCTCCATTCACTCCTATCAAACACGCTCACGCATGCCTGCTGGAAGTCCAAGCCCCTCGCACACAAAACCTCCTTTACCCCTTCCCTCCAACCTTTCCTAGGCCGACCCCCTACCCCACCTTCCTTCCACTACAGACTGATACACTCTTGAAGTCATTCTGTTTCGCTCCATTCTCTCTACATGTCTGAACCACCTAAATAATGATCCGATATATCAGTTGCCCCTCTATAAACATGTACATCCTGGAGCCTACCCATCAACCTTTTATCCACCAATACATAATCTAACAAACTACTTTCATTACGTGCTACATCATACCTTGTATATTTATTTATCCTCTTTTTCATAAGTATGTATTACTTATTACCAAATCTCTTTCTACACATAGCTCAATTAAAGGCTCCCCATTTTCATTTACCCCTGGCACCCCAAATTTACCTACTATTCCCTCCACAACATTTTTACCCACTTTAGCATTAAAATCCCCAACCACAAGTACTCTCACACTTGGTTCAAAACTCTCCACACATTCACTCAACATTTCCCAAAAATATCCCTCTCTATACTTCTCTCTTTCCCAGGTGCATATACGCTTACTATAACCCACTTCTCACATCCAACCTTTATTTTACTCCACATAATCCTTGAATTAATACATTTATAGTCCCTCTTTTCCTGCCATAGCTTATCCTTTAACATTATTGCTACTCCTTCTTTAGCTCTAACTCTATTAGAAACCCCTGACCTAATCCCATTTATTCCTCTCCACTGAAACTCACCCACCTCCTTCAGCTTTGTTTCACTTAAAGCCAGAACATCCAGCTTCTTCTCATTCATAACATCCACAATCATCTCTTTCTTATCATTCGCACAACATCCACGCACATTCAGACTTCCCACTTTGACAATTTTCTTCTTCTTATTCTTTTTAGTAATTATTACAGGAAAAGAGGTTACTAGCCCATTGTTCCCAGCATTTTAGCTGTCTTTTACAACACGCATGGCTTACGGAGGAAAGATTCTTATTCCACTTCCCCATGGATATAAAAGGAAAAGTACTAAGAATAAGAACTAAGATAATTCAAAGAAAACTCAGATGAGCGTGTATAAATAAACGTGTACATGTATGTGTAGTGTGACCTAAGTGTAAGTAGAAGTAGCAAGACGTACCTGTAATCTTGCATATTTATGAGACAGACAAAAGACACTAGCAATCCTACCATCATGTAAAACAATTACAGGCTTTCATTTTACACTCACTTGGCAGGACGGTAGTACCTCCCTGGGCTCTGCTGATGTAAGAAAGAGCAATGTTGGGAAGTTTCCATCTAGATAATCATTAGCTTGGGCATTAGTAACTGGAATTTTACTTGTGAGATTTGATCCTATGTATGAGAAGAATTCATTCAACTTGTTAGCTGTATCAATAGGCTTGATTTTCGGTTCATTTGGTTTAGTTAGTACAATATTACTAGCTCTGTTCGGTTTGTGGGTGCCCAAGATCTAAGAGAGTGTTTTCTAGGTAATTTTTGTCTCCTCTCATTTCAGTGAATCTATTAGAATAGTATAGTTGCTTAGACTTTCTGATTAATTTGGTGAGGACTGACGTATAGTGTTTGATAAACTGTTTAGTTATTAAGCCCCCTTCTATATTGTTTCTCATATTGAAGTTTCATAGTGATGGACCTTAGGATGCTGTCAGTAAGCTATGGGCAACTCAGTCTTTTATTGGTCACCTGTTTAGTTTTTATGGGACAATGTTTGTTATATAGTCTTTGAATTTTGTTTAAAATATCTCTACCCATTCATCGATTCCAGCAGCATTGGAAAATTCTGTAGGTCAGTCAACTGAGCTTAGTTCTGCAATGAAGTTACTTATTGAAGCCTCATCATGGAGTCTAAAGGAGAATTTATTATATTCCATTGGTTGCTTACAAATGTTTGTTTGAAGGAAAGTTGGGTAGTGGTCAGTAGTGTTGTCTGTGATTATCCCCGCTTTAAGGGGGCTAGTAAGTTTGTCCATCTATGATCAATTATCGTTGCACTTGTCTCAGGTAGTCTTGTTGGTTTTGTAATTGCTGGTATGAGTAGTGTATTGTTCATATTGTTAATGAATTTAGCAACAGGTTGGTCATCTGTAAGGCCAAGATAGATGCTGAAGTCTCCTGCTAGTAGTAGGTGGTGCTTATTCACTCGTGTATCTGTAATAAGTGATTTTAGTTTATCACTAAAGGCTGGGATATTAGTATGAGGCATCCTGTATATGGCCTAAATTACTATAGGGTTTTTTAAATTTTTTAGAGAAGTTTGTGAATATATATTCACCATATTCATCATTGAAGGATATGGTGTTGCTACATGATAGTTCATTAGAATAGTAGATGGCAATACCTCTCCCAATTTGTTCTAGCCTACAGTTGTAGATTGCTGAACATCATGTACAATTGCTTAAATAATGAAAAGGCACAATACTGTGGCTGGAAAAATACACAAATAACCGGCATATAAGAGAAAAAACTTACGACAATGTTTTGGTTCAACTTGGACCAAAATGTCATCCTAAGTTTCTTTTTCCTATGTGAGGGTTATCTGTGTACTGAACAATTACCTGCTAATACTGTCTATAATTATGCCCACAAGAATTTCTAAAATGACTGTATCGTCACTTAACTACATCTGAACCAATATAACAGACCTTCTCAAAGCAGAAAATAAATGCTGCTGATCACTGCCCCACCTTCCTCATAACCAACTTAAGTACAGTGGAACCTTGACTAACAAGTGTCCCAACGTACGAGTTTTTTGAGATATGAGCCATCCCTGGGCCGAATTTTTGCTCTGAGCTACGAGCCAACACTTGAGTTATGAGCCAGCTCCCTTCCCTCTTCCCCCTCAACCCAAAACCTGGACACCTCGCTTGTTTATCTATGATTTCATGCTTTAAATCCATGGAAATCACTCTCTTTTTCTTCACAGCACTGTCCTTTACACTTACTTTCTTAGGACCCATGCTTAGAAAAACGAAATTTGGCCAAATGACTGTTAAAAATGTAAGCAAAGCAGGAGAGAACTGCTCCCACAGTAAGGTAAAGAGTGCACCGAGTTGGTGGTATTCGTTAATAAAAATAATAATTAATATTATTAGTTATTATTATCATTAATTTTAGTAACCAGAGCACAGATCCAATTCCCTAGATCAAGAGGTCACTCAGTAAGTCAGTCAAATCATTCAATAAGTCAGTCAGTCAAGTCATTCAGTAAGTCAGTCAAGTCACTCAATAAATCATTCAGTCAAGTCATTCAGTTCGGTCAGTCATTCAGTTCGGTCAGTCACACAAACTCATGTTTACCTCTTTTTCTGTGTACAAAGTAAAACTTCATTACAGCTACAGGTCTCCTGTCTAATATCTTTGTTAATTCTAAGACTTAAGTGCTTATACTTCTTCGTTCCACTTTCAGCAACACTGGTATGGCTACTGGTGTCATGACTGCTTGGCAGATACAAGATATAGTGATTAAAATATCATAAAATAATTCACAAACACAGCTGACTTGTAGCAGAGAAAGACTGGACTGGACACACATGAATTACAAATGCTAGGATGGTGGGGTGGTGTCGGGGAGTGGTAGGGGATGGCGGGAGGGCTCCCCAGCTGCTCCACAATAAGGCGGCCGCTTGAGCAAAAGAGAATTTTTTTTTTTCCTTCCCACAAACTGAACCATGTTAAATTAATTATACGTGTCACATAAAATTGTGCCGCAATTCTTCAATGGCGGTCTACTGTATTATTATAATAACAATAGAGCTTCAGTTCCCTAAATTAATAATAACAATAATATAATAATAATACAGTGGACCCCCGCATAGCGACCTTAATCCGTGCAAGAGGGCTGGTTGTTATGCGAAATGTTCGGTATGCGAATGAATTTTCCCCATAAGAAATAATGGAAATCAAATTAATCCGTGCAAGACACCCAAAACTATGAAAAAAAAATTTTTACCACATGAAATATACATTTTCCTACACACAAAGAGAAGGATACATGGACAATAGTAGAGTAGTACATGCACAATATATATTGTGCATGTACTACTCTACTAAATGAAGAATAAATGACACTTACCTTTATTGAAGATGCAGCAATGACTGATGAGACACTGTGTCCTGGGAGTGCCTTTTCCTCCTGAGTACTGTAGGTCCTGTTTGGCATTTTCTTCCAGAACAGGCCTTATCACACTGTGTATGCCACTACGATTCTTAAATCTCTCAAACCAACCTTTGCTGGCTTTAAATTCACCAATATGAGCACTAGTTCCAGGCATTTTTCCCTGTTCACCTGGGTGTTAGTCGACTAGTGTGGGTTGCATCCTGGGAGACAAGATTAAGGACCCCTATGGAAATAAGTTAGACAGTCTTCGATGACACTGACTTTTTTGGGTTATCCTGGGTGGCAAATCCTCTGGGGTTAATTGTTTCTTGGTATTCTCAATAAGCCACACCAATAACGGTGCTACAGCAGCAGCAGCAGCTGACGGTGGTACAGCAGCAACAGACGATGCTACAGCAGCAACAGACGATGCTACAGCAGCAGTAGACGATGCTACAGCAGCAGTAGACGATGCTACAGCAGCAGCAGACGATGCTACAGCAGCAGCAGATGCTACAGCAGCAACAGACGATGCTACAGCAGCAGCAGACGATGCTACAGCAGCAGCAGATGATGCTACAGCAGCAACAGACGATGCTACAGCAGCAGCAGACGATGCTACAGCAGCAGCAGACGATGCTACAGCAGCAGCAGACGATGCTACAGCAGCAGCAGACGATGCTACAGCAGCAGCAGACGATGCTACAGCAGCAACAGATGATGCTACAGCAGCAGCAGATGATGCTACAGCAGCAGCAGACGATGCTACAGCAGCAGCAGACGATGCTACAGCAGCAACAGATGATGCTACAGCAGCAGCAGATGATGCTACAGCAGCAGCAGACGATGCTACAGCAGCAGCAGACGATGCTACAGCAGCAGCAGACGATGCTACAGCAGCAACAGATGATGCTACAGCAGCAGCAGACGATGCTACAGCAGCAGCAGACGATGCTACAGCAGCAGCAGACGATGCTACAGCAGCAGCAGACGATGCTACAGCAGCAGCAGACGATGCTACAGCATCAACAGACGATGCTACAGCAGCAGCAGACGATGCTACAGCAGCAGCAGACGATGCTACAGCAGCAGCAGACGATGCTACAGCAGCAGCAGACGGTACTACAGCAGCAGCAGCAGCTGACAGCGCAGCAGCAGCTGACAGCGCAGCAGCAGCTGACGGTGGTACAGCAGCAGCAGCAGCTGTACCACCAATAGTAGCGATGGTTGATTGGGGTTTATTATACAACCTGGCCAGCTCGGAGTCACGCACTCCACTTTCATACTTATCAATGATCTTTTTCTTCATCTCTATAGTAATTCTCACCCTTATTGCTGTAGGGTTGGCACTAGAAGCTTTCTTGGGGCCCATGGTCACTTATTTTCCAGAAAAAATCACCAAAAACACTGTAATAATACGAAATGTTCCGATTGTATGCTTGGATGTTACCGCGGAGGCCGGCTGGTAAACAATGCCACCGGCGGAACATGTGAGCGTGGCTCAGGCCGCACATTGGACGCGTCTCGGACAAAGGGCGGTGAGCGGGTTTTTGGGCGGTATGCGAGGCAAAATTTTTGCGATCAAAGAGTCCGGTATGCGGATTGTACGGTATGCGATGCGTACGGTATGCGGGGGTCCACTGTAATAACTATTATCATTATTATTATTATTATTATTACAGGTCCTCCTTCACAATTCCGGTATCATTGGGACCTGTAGTGTGCCGGATTACTGAGTTTGTCGGATTACAAAGTGGTTAGGTTAGAATACACTTAATAAAATTAACCAACTTGACTTACACAAAGTTCATTGAACATCGGCAAAAATTGAACATTTCCGGTACTTTGAGCTCAATTTCAAGGTACTTTTCGTCGTGAAAGCAATCAAAATCATGTCTATTTCTGTAATATATCTTTCATTCTATCAAATGAGTCTAAAAAAATTAGAACACAACCATAAAAACCATACGAAAATATACTGCAAAGAGGCGGCTAATGGCTGAAAAGTGAACTCCCTTATTTATCGTCCGTCTTTTTTATTTTTGGTGTACGTTAAGAAGCATCTTTGCATCATACATTGCCCAAGTTTCAATGAGATAGCCCAACAAACAACCGAGAAAAAAATATTTACCAAAAAACATATATGACAAGCCCAAGCCAGGTACTGGAAATAAGTCACTTTGACTTTTCTGGGTTATCCTTGGTTCTCTATACATACACTGCTATGTATGATAATCTATGTAACTGTATTTGTGTATACCTGAATAAACTTATTTACTTCTAGTCTGTCAACTGAGTACAAGAAACTGCCCATTCACTATTTCAACTACCCAATAAAGTGGTCAGAAATTGGCAATTTGGCCGATTTCACACAAATTTCAACAGATGCCAATTTCAAAATAGGGTCCAGAATAAACAATGCAGACATTCCTGGCACTAAAATAACACTTTCTCTGTTCATTAGTCGTGGCTACTGGCCCCTCTTATATTACTCTTGCTTACCATTTGGAATTTTTTTTCACAAAAAAATAGAAGATTTACTGTTATGCAGACTACTGCATTATTGTAATAATTGTATAAATAATGTCAACCCATTCTTGACTCCGTATTGGAATTTGGACTGGCAGGCAGACAGGTATTGGACGGTGATGTCATTTGTTTACTCTTGAACATCGCTAAAGAATAGAACACTTTCGCTACTGTGAGCGCAATTTCAAGGTACTTTTCATCATGAAAGCAATCAAAATCATATCTATTTCTGTAATATATCTTTCAATCTATCAAATGAGACCGAAAAAATGAGAATATAACTATAAAAACCATATAAAAAAATACTGCTAAACGGCTGCTAATGGCTGAGAAGTGAACTCCACTATTTATGGTCTGATTCCTTTCATTTTTGGTGTACGTTAAGAAGTATCTTTCCATCATACATTGCCCAAGTTTCAATAAGATAACCCAACAAACAACTGAGAAAATAATAATAAAATAATAATATCTTTATTTACTACACGTACATGTACAAGGTATACAGGCCTAGCTGACATCAGTGACATACTACTATATAGAAAGCCACTTGTTATGCAGAGTATTTCAAGAAAATTAGATCAGTGTCCCAGAATAACACCCACACCAGTCAACTAACACCCAGGTACCCATTAACTGATGGATAAACATAGACAACAGGTGTAAAGAAAGACATCTAATGTTTCTACCCTGGCTGGGAATCGAATATTTACCAAAAATCATATATGGCTAACCCAAGCCAAGTACTAGAAATAATCCACGTTGACTTTTTTGGGTTATCCTAGGTTCTCTACACATACAGTGGACCCGCACCTTACGATGGCTTCGCGTTACGTTAAATCCGCCATACGATACATTTTAACGCAAAAATTTTGCCTCGCCTCACACGATTCGTCCCAGTCCGGGACGTGTCCCACGTGTGGCCTGAGCATGCCTCAGCTGCCCCGTGGGTGCCAGCATTTACAAGCCAGCCAGTGCGGTCGCATCCACGCATACAATCGGTACATTTCATATTAACACAGCATTTTTAGTGATTGTATCTGCAAAATAAGTCACGATGGGCCCCAAGAAAGCTTTTAGTGCTAACTGTGCGGTAAAAAATGTGAAAATTACTATGGAAATGAAGAAAGAGATGATTGCTAAGTACGAAAGAGGAGTGCATGTCTCGGAGCTGGCCAGGTTGTATACCAAACCCCAATCAACCATCGCTACTATTGTGGCCAACAAAACGGCAATCAAGGAAGCTGTTCTTGCAAAAGGAGTAGGTTTGCTTTCGAAACAGAGATCGCAAGTACTCGAAGATGTTGAGAGACTGTTATTGGTGTGGATAAACGAAAAACAGATAGCAGGAGATACCATCTCTCAAGCGATCATATGTAAAAAGGGTGGGAAATACGTACTATCATACCACCGTCAGCTGTTGCTGCACCACGGTCAGCTGCTGCTGCACCACAGTCAGCTGCTGCTGCACCACAGTCAGCTGCTGCTGCACCATGGTCAGCTACTGCTGCACCACGGTCAGCTGCTGCTGCACCACAGTCAGCTGCTGCTGCACCATGGTCAGCTGCTGCTGCACCACAGTCAGCTGCTGCTGCACCACCGTCAGCTACTGCTGCACCACCGTCAGCTGCTGCTGCACCACCATCAGCTGCTGCTGCACCACCGTCAGCTGTTGCTGCACCACTGTCAGCTGCTGCTGCACCACCATCAGCTGCTGCTACACCACCATTAGCTGTTGCTGCACCATGGTCAGCTGCTGCTGCACCACAGTCAGCTGTTGCTGAACCATGGTCAGCTGCTGCTGCAACACAGTCAGCTGCTGCTGCACCATGGTCAGCTACTGCTGCACCACAGTCAGCTGCTGCTGCACCACAGTCAGCTGCTGCTGCACCATGGTCAGCTGCTGCTGCACCACAGTCAGCTGCTGCTGCACCACCGTCAGCTACTGCTGCACCACCGTCAGCTGCTGCTGCACCACCGTCAGCTGCTGCTGCACCACCGTCAGCTGTTGCTGCACCACTGTCAGCTGCTGCTGCACCACCATCAGCTGCTGCTACACCACCATCAGCTGTTGCTGCACCATGGTCAGCTGCTGCTGCACCACAGTCAGCTGTTGCTGCACCACCATCAGCTGCTGCTGCACCACCATCAGCTGCTGCTACACCACCATCAGCTGTTGCTGCACCATGGTCAGCTGCTGCTGCACCACAGTCAGCTGTTGCTGCACCATGGTCAGCTGCTGCTGCACCAGTCAGCTGTTGCTGAACCATGGTCAGCTGCTGCTGCACCATGGTCAGCTGCTGCTGCACCACGGTCAGCTGCTGCTGCACCACAGTCAGCTGCTGCTGCGCCACCATCAGCCGTTTCTGACCAACATGACTCGTCCCGAACCTGTCCATCCAGCCTGAGTGCCTCAGCTGCCCTGTCCTCATTGTTTACGAGCCAGGGTGGCCGGTTGCATGCATACATTCGATACATTTTGTATTATTCCATTGTTTATAGTGCTTGTAACTGCTAAATAAGCCATCATGGGCCCAAAGAAAGCTTCTAGTGCCATCCCTGTTGTAAAAAGGGTGAGAAATATGTACTATCGTACCACAGTCAGCTGCTGCTGCACCATCGTCAGCTGTTGCTGCACCATGGTCAGCTGTTGCTGCACCATGGTCAGCTGTTGCTGCACCAGTCAGCTGTTGCTGAATCACAGTCAGCTGTTGCTGAATCACAGTCAGCTGCTGTTTCACCACGGTCAGCTGCTGCACCACAGTCAGCTGTTGCTACACCACCATCAGCTGTTGCTGCACCATGGTCAGCTGTTGCTGCACCACGGTCAGCTGTTGCTGCACCAGTCAGCTGTTGCTGCACCAGTCAGCTGTTGCTGAACCACAGTGAGCTGCTGTTGCACCATGGTCAGCTGCTGCTGCGCCACAGTCAGCTGCTGCTACACCACCGTCATCTGTTGCTGCACAACGGTCAGCTGCTGCTGCACCAAAGTCAGCTGTTGCTGCACCATGGTCAGCTGTTGCTGCACCACGGTCAGCTGGTCCTAGTGGCATTAAAAGAAGAAGGGAAGTAACCTTGGAAAAGGACGTGCTACCTAAAGTCCTAATGAAAGGGGATTCCCCTTCTAAACATTAACAACTTCCACACTCTCCCCTCCTCCCATCCCATCAATCATCACCAGATCTTCAATAAAGGTAAGTGTCAGTTTGTGTGTATTAAAATTAATATTTCATGTGGCAAAAAAAAAAAAAATTTATATACAGTGGACCCCCGCTTAACGATCACCTCTAAATGCGACCAATTATGTAAGTGTATTTATGTAAGTGCGTTTGTACGTGTATGTTTGGGGGTCTGAAATGGACTAATCTACTTCACAATATTCCTTATGGGAAAAAATTCGGTCAGTACTGGCACCTGAACATACTACTGGAATGAAAAAAGTTCATTAACCGGGGGTCCACTGTACTTTGTGGTGTCTTGCACGGATTAATTTGATTTCCATTTATTTATGGGGAAAATTAATTCATCTTACGATAATTTCGGCATACGGAGTAATATCGTAAGGTGGAGGTCCACTGTATGCTACTGTGTGTGATAATCTGTATAGAGAAAATAACTTTTTTGTTTCAGGTTTATAGTGCAGTATGAGTGTATATCACAGTTAGCCCTGTGCTATACTCCGTTTTCTCTAATATGAGCCCCAAGACAGGGACAGGAGAATGGTATTTGTATACCATATCCTCTTCATAACTCTGTCGAACTGCTCGGTGTTATGCAAAATATTATTTATTCTGGAGTATTTAACATGTTTTATGTTATTTATATTGTTTATTATGTCAGATCAGTTGTGATAGGCAAATAAGCTGTAGTGTTGATATTAGCGTAATAATAAAGCATATTCTCCTGTATCACGAGACTGAGCTCATGGCAACCAACAGTGGCTTCAAAGCCACCTCATCTTTAATGGATAATGTACTGTGTAGGTGCTTTATATGCATTTCTTTTATTCATTGGAACCATGGCTAGGACTGAAAGTAAGCAGGTTATAACAATAAATGAAGAAAAAGAAATTGGAATGACTTATGCAGCAAGTAGCGCCACCAAACAGTACCAGCAGGTTGGTGTGGCGACCCTGGAAATTTGAAATTATGCTAGCCAAAATTAGTGCCGAATAACTGAAGGAACCGAATAACTGATTGCCGGATTTGTGATGGCGGACCTGTATTATTATAACGATAGAGCTTCAGTTCCCTAAATTAATAATAATAATAATAATGTATACCTACATAATAATAATTCAGATTGCTTTTGCTAGATGGCACAGCTAGTAACCATTCCAGCTCCTGCACCCAACATCTTGCTCCTTGGGGATTTCAACTTAAGGCACCTAAAATGGAGGAATATAGCAAATAATATTGTTGCAGTAATAACACCAGGAGGCAGCTCTGATGAAAACTCACACTCATGCGAGCTTTTAAATCTCTGCACAAAATGCAATTTAAACCAGCAAATAATAGAGCCTACTAGACTGGAGAATACACTAGACCTCATCTTCACTAACAATGATGATCTGATAAGAAATGTCACCATATCAAAAACAATATACTCAGATCACAACATAATTGAGGTTCAGACATGTATGCACGGAGCCCCAGACCGACAAAATGAGATTAGTCACGAGGGAGCATTCACCAAATTCAACTTCAATAACAAAAACATAAAGTGGGACCAAGTAAACCAAGTCCTAACCGATATAAGCTGGGAAGATATACTAAGCAACACAGACCCCAACTTATGCCTAGAACAGATTAACTCGGTGGCACTCGATGTATGCACAAGGCTTATTCCTCTAAGAAAAAGGAGGAGTAGATGTAAAATAGAAAGAGACAGGCGCTCCCTTTACATGCGATGGAAAAGAATAACAGAGCGGCTAAAAGAGGTCAATATATCTGAAATGCGTAGGGAGACACTGGTCAGAGAAATAGCAAGCATTGAACTTAAGCTAAAAGAATCCTTTAGGAGTCAGGAATCACGGGAAGAACTAAAAGCCATAAATGAAATTGAAAGAAACCCAAAGTATTTCTTCTCCTATGCCAAATCAAAATCGAGAACAACGTCCAGTATTGGGCCCCTACTTAAACAAGATGGGTCCTACACAGATGACAGCAAGGAAATGAGTGAGCTACTCAAGTCCCAATATGACTCAGTTTTTAGCAAGCCGCTAACCAGACTGAGAGTCGAAGATCAAAATGAATTTTTTATGAGAGAGCCACAAAATTTGATTAACACAAGCCTATCCGATGTTATCCTGACGCCAAATGACTTCGAACAGGCGATAAATGACATGCCCATGCACTCTGCCCCAGGGCCAGACTCATGGAACTCTGTGTTCATCAAGAACTGCAAGAAGCCCCTATCACGAGCCTTTTCCATCCCATGGAGAGGGAGCATGGACACGGGGGTCGTCCCACAGTTACTAAAAACAACAGACATAGCCCCACTCCACAAAGGGGGCAGTAAAGCAACAGCAAAGAACTACAGACCAATAGCACTAACATCCCATATCATAAAAATCTTTGAAAGGGTCCTAAGAAGCAAGATCACCACCCATCTAGAAACCCATCAGTTACACAACCCAGGGCAACATGGGTTTAGAACAGGTCGCTCCTGTCTGTCTCAACTATTGGATCACTACGACAAGGTCCTAAATGCACTAGAAGACAAAAAGAATGCAGATGTAATATATACATATATATATACATATATATATATACAGCAGCAACAGCCTGGTTGATCAGGCTCTGATCCACCAGGAGGCCTGGTCACAGACTGGGCCGCGGGGGCGTTGACCCCCGGAACTCTCTCCAGGTAAACTCCAGGTAACATGTTTACATCATTGTGGGAGCAGTTCTCTCATGCTTGTTTGCATTTTTGACAGCCATTTGGCCAAATTTCTTTTTTCTAACCATGGGTCCTAAGAAAATAAGTGCAAAGGACAGTGCTGAAAAGAAAAGGACGATGATTTCCATGGACTTAAACAGGCAATGCATCATACGCCGCACCCTCAACATCCCACACCCACACTTTATATAAACAGTTTTTATACGATATTTCTTATTTAAAAATACATTGTTTCAGTGTTTTCCTTAGAAAACTAGTGAACTACTGCAGTTTGCCTCAAAAATACTCCATTTTCTCTTACAGTAAGAACATGGAAAGATACTATAGTCAAATTGGGACAGAAATGGCAGATGCTTCCGCTGCTGCCTCTGCCACCATATTATGGCCTATTTTATTCATTCTAGAGTATATATCATATTTCTGGGCTAATTATATTGTTTATTATGTCATATTAGATGAATTTTGATAGATAAATAAGCTGTACAGCTGATAATAGTGTCATATTCAAGTATTTTTTCTCATCTCTCCAGAATGCAGGAATGTATTAACCCTTTCAGGGTCGACAGGCCCTCTCTGAGACTTGTTCTCAGGGTCGCCCAAATTTAAAAAAAAAAAAAATATTTTTTCTTATGAAAAGATAGAGAATCTTTTCCCAATCATAATGACACCAAAAGTATGAAATTTGCTGGAAAACTTACGGAATTATGCTCTCATGAAGTTAGTGGTCTCGACAATGTTCACGCATCGGCGATTTTGCCCAATTTGAGCCCTATTTTCGGCCAATTCCAGTGTATTAGTCGACAAAAATCATAACTATTTCACTAGAACTCCATTTTTTCTATCGAATGAGTACAAAAAAACACCCATTTACCAATTTCAACTATCCAATACAGTGGTCAGAATTTAACAATTTTGACAATTTCACACAAATTTCAAAAGATGCCAGTTTCTGAATAGGAGTCCAGAATAAACAAGAAAGACATTCCTGGCACTAAAATAACATTTCCTCTGTTCATTAGTCACGTCCTCACGCCCCTCTTACATTCTTTTGCTTTCCACTTTGAATTTTTATTCTCACAAAAAAATAGAAGATTTACTGTTATGCAGACTACTGCATTAGTGTAGAAATGGTATAAATAATATCAGCGCACTTGGGAAAGAATATTAGACTCACCAGTTGACGTGTATTGGATGCATAGCATGATTTGTTTACTTTTGAACTTTGGTAAAAATCGAACATTTCTGCTACTTTGAGCCCAATTTCAAGGCACTTTTCATTGTAAAACCAGTCAAAATCATCTCAATTTCTGTAATATTTCTTCCATTCTATAAAATGAGACCAGGAAAACTAGAATACAACAATAAATACCATACGAAAAACAAAGCAAAGTCGCTGTTTTAATCCAAAAACACGGTCAAAGTTTTTTTTTCTCATTACGCACTGTGTGCTACAGGATTTTTTTTATACTGTGCACACTAACCACATAGACCCTACCAGCTTTCTCTCATTAGATTTGAGAGCGCTAGAATTTAGGCATACTAGTACGTCAAAAACCCTGGTGCGTAAGCCGTACTAGTACTACCGAAACCCTGAAAGGGTTAATGGCTTTTCAATTATTTAAATGAGGAAAATTAATTTGATATACGAGTAAATTGAGTTACGAACTAGCTCCTGGAACACATTAAACTCACAAGTGAAGTTTCCACTGTATATTACCACATGAAACTAATAAGATCTCATTCCAGCAATCTGACATGGCCCTATGCTAGTATCTGATCTATAGGTCACTGGCCCTTTGCTTGTGTCTGCTCTATGGGCCATAAAGTGGGCTTTCATTAGTGAACTTTTTGATGTTGCTTAATGTTATGCCCTACTGTCACACCACTGTGCTTTAACCCCACAAATATAACTATATACAGTTGCAGAGATTGGTGGATGAATTTGGTAGGGTGTGCAGAAGAAGAAAATTAAAGGTGAATACAGGAAAGAGTAAGGTTATGGGGATAACAAGGGGATTAGGTGATGAAAGATTGAATATCAGATTGGAGGGAGAGAGTATGGAGGAGGTGAACGTGTTCAGATATTTGGGAGTGGACGTGTCAGCGGATGGGTCTATGAAAGATGAGGTGAATCATGGAATTGATGAGGGAGAGAGAGTGAGTGGTGCACTTAGGAGTCTGTGGAGACAAAGAACTTTGTCCTTGGGGGCAAAGAGGGGAATGTATGAGAGTATAGTTTTACCAACGCTCTTATATGGGTGTGAAGCGTGGGTGATGAATGTTGCAGCGAGGAGAAGGCTGGAGGCAGTGGAGATGTCGTGTCTGGGGGCAGTGTGTGGTGTGAATATAATGCAGAGAATTCGTAGTTTGGAAGTTAGGAGGAGGTGCGGGATTACCAAAACTGTTGTCCAGAGGGCTGAGGAAGGGTTGTTGAGGTGGTTCGGACATGTAGAGAGAATGGAGCGAAACAGAATGACTTCAAGAGTGTATCAGTCTGTAGTGGAAGGAAGGCGGGGTAGGGGTCGGCCTAGGAAGGGTTGGAGGGAGGGGGTAAAGGAGGTTTTGTGTGCGAGGGGCTTGGACTTCCAGCAGGCATGCGTGAGCGTGTTTGATAGGAGTGAATGGAGACAAATGGTTTTTAATACTTGACGTGCTGTTGGAGTGTGAGCAAAGTAACATTTATGAAGGGATTCAGGGAAACCGGCAGGCCGGACTTGAGTCCTGGAGATGGGAAGTACAGTGCCTGCACTCTGAAGGAGGGGTGTTAATGTTGCAGTTTAAAAATTGTAGTGTAAAGCACCCTTCTGGCAAGACAGTGATGGAGTGAATGATGGTGAAAGTTTTTCTTTTTCGGGCCACCCTGCCTTGGTGGGAATCGGCCGGTGTGATAATAATAATAAAAAAAATACAGTTATATGCACTGTGACATTCCTTTACTGATAATGCATCAATTAGGTACTTTACATAACCAGTTAACCTGGTAACTAACAGATCCACAGAGAATTTCCAAGATGTCAGTGAGTGGCCCAAGCTACTACCTGGAACACCAATCCTAATAGCACTGAATACAGGTTTATTATTTGTATAAGCAGCAAGTTCTGTAATACTCCATGAAATATATGAAATTTTTATACACACAGGAAAAGAGGAGTGTAGAGTAGAGTAAGAGATTTTGGGAGATACTAATCAAGTGTTGAGGGAGTTTTAAACCAAGTGAGAAAGTAAATGTTATGGGAGGCCTCAATGCTAAATGGGAGATACTGTTGTAGAGGGCATAGTAGGTAAGTTTAGGGAGCCAGGGGTAAATAATGAGGGTCTTTAACTGAACTTTGTATAGAAAGAGATTTGGTAACAGACAATACGTATTTTAAGAAAAAGAGGATAAATAAGCACACAAGATGAGATATAGGGAGTAATGAAAGCAGTCTGTTATACTTAATTAAGTGTTAGTAGATAAAAGGTTGAAGAGAAGACTTGGATATGTGTTTTTGAGGGGCAACAGATATATCAAACCATTATTTGTAACTAGAGTAAGAAGTAGATGAAGTACAAAGAGAATATCATCAGCAAGAGAGAAGTGAAAATTTATAAATTAAAACAAGAAGGTAGTTAGGGTAAGATAAAAGCAATTATTGGGAGAAGGATGGGGTAGAGAGAGAGTATAGGTAATGAAGAAGTAGTCAAAGAGATGTCAGGTAGATTTAAGAAAGTAGTGTTGAGTGTACACCAGAAGTCTGTGGATATAGGAAGATGGGTGGAGGAGGAAAAAAGAAAACAAGTGATTGGTGGAATGACAAGGTACAGGGAGTGATAAGAGAAAAAGTTAGCATACAAGAGGTTTTTACAAAGCAAAGTGATATATGGAGGGGGGTGAATATGGAGAGTACAAGATACGTTAAGAAAATTGTGAGGGAATGTAAACATGTTGCAAATGAGTGGGTGAGGTTCAGTCAACAAATTTTGCTGAAAATAAGGAAAAGTGTTGGAGCGAGATTAATAGGTTGGGAAAGAATAGGGAATGAATGGATATAACAGTTAAAAACAAAAGAGGGGAGGTATTAGATGCTGTTAAATGTTGAAAAAGAGGGAGGCAGTGATTTCTTTTATTGGGCAGAGAAGTACAACATATTTTAGGAAGAGACAGATGTGAGTGTGGGGAGGTGCATGAGGCAGTGGGTGGATTGAAAGGGGATAAAGAGGCTGGGAGTGATGAGATCAAGAAATGTTAAAAGCAGGTGTGGATATACTTTTGGAGTGGTTAGTGCATTTCTTCAATAAATGTATGAAAAGGGTAAGGTACCTAGGGATTGGCAGAGAGCATGCATAGTTCCTTTATATTAAAGGAAGAGATGGTAAGAATTATGGTGGAATAAGCCTGTTGTATACCAGATAAAGCAAGGAGGAGGCTGGATGCAGTGGAGATGTTGTGTTTGAGGACAATGTGTGGTGTGAATATTATGCAGAGAATTTATAGTTTGAAGATTAGGATGAGGTGCAGGGTTACGAAAAGTACTATCCAGAGGGCTGACAAGAGATAGTTGAGGTGGTTTGGACATTTAGAGCGGAAGGAGCAAAATAGGATAACTTGGAAGGTGTATAAATTTGTAGTGGGGAGAAGGTAGGGTAGAGGTCATCCTAGGAAAGATTGGGGGGGGGGGGGTAAAGAGATTGTGTATGCAAAGGTCTTGGACATCCAACTGGTGTATGTGAGCATGTTAGACAGGAGTGGAGGCAAGTGGTTTTTATGACTTCATGTGCTGCTGGAGGAGGCCAGATGACTGTGAAACAAAAACCTGTAACTGTTTTGCATGATGGTAGGATTGCTGGTTTCTTTTTCTGTCTCATAAACATGCTAGATAACAGGGATATCTTGCTACTCCTACTTACACTTTGGTCACACTTCACAGACACGCACATGCATATATATATACATACATCTAGGTTTTTTTCTTATTTTCAATAGGAAAAAAAAAAAAAAAAAAAAAATAAGAAAAAGTTTTGGAGTGAGATTAACAAGTTAAGAAAGCCTAGAGAACAAATGGATTTGTCAGTTAAAAATAGGAGAGGAGAGTTATTAAATGGAGAGTTAGAGGTATTGGGAAGATGGAAGGAATATTTTGAGGAATTGTTAAATGTTGATGAAGATAGGGAAGCTGTGATTTCGTGTATAGGGCAAGGAGGAATAACATCTTGTAGGAGTGAGGAAGAGCCAGTTGTGAGTGTGGGGGAAGTTCGTGAGGCAGTAGGCAAAATGAAAGGGGGTAAGGCAGCCGGGATTGATGGGATAAAGATAGAAATGTTAAAAGCAGGTGGGGATATAGTTTTGGAGTGGTTGGTGCAATTATTTAATAAATGTATGGAAGAGGGTAAGGTACCTAGGGATTGGCAGAGAGCATGCATAGTTCCTTTGTATAAAGGCAAAGGGGATAAAAGAGAGTGCAAAAATTATAGGGGGATAAGTCTGTTGAGTGTACCTGGTAAAGTGTATGGTAGAGTTATAATTGAAAGAATTAAGAGTAAGACGGAGAATAGGATAGCAGATGAACAAGGAGGCTTTAGGAAAGGTAGGGGGTGTGTGGACCAGGTGTTTACAGTGAAACATATAAGTGAACAGTATTTAGATAAGGCTAAAGAGGTCTTTGTGGCATTTATGGATTTGGAAAAGGCATATGACAGGGTGGATAGGGGGGCAATGTGGCAGATGTTGCAAGTGTATGGTGTAGGAGGTAGGTTACTGAAAGCAGTGAAGAGTTTTTACGAGGATAGTGAGGCTCAAGTTAGAGTATGTAGGAAAGAAGGAAATTTTTTCCCAGTAAAAGTAGGCCTTAGACAAGGATGTGTGATGTCACCGTGGTTGTTTAATATATTTATAGATGGGGTTGTAAGAGAAGTAAATGCGAGGGTCTTGGCAAGAGGCGTGGAGTTAAAAGATAAAGAATCACACACAAAGTGGGAGTTGTCACAGCTGCTCTTTGCTGATGACACTGTGCTCTTGGGAGATTCTGAAGAGAAGTTGCAGAGATTGGTGGATGAATTTGGTAGGGTGTGCAAAAGAAGAAAATTAAAGGTGAATACAGGAAAGAGTAAGGTTATGAGGATAACAAAAAGATTAGGTGATGAAAGATTGAATATCAGATTGGAGGGAGAGAGTATGGAGGAGGTGAATGTATTCAGATATTTGGGAGTGGACGTGTCAGCGGATGGGTCTATGAAAGATGAGGTGAATCATAGAATTGATGAGGGAAAAAGAGTGAGTGGTGCACTTAGGAGTCTGTGGAGACAAAGAACTTTGTCCTTGGAGGCAAAGAGGGGAATGTATGAGAGTATAGTTTTACCAACGCTCTTATATGGGTGTGAAGCGTGGGTGATGAATGTTGCAGCGAGGAGAAGGCTGGAGGCAGTGGAGATGTCATGTCTGAGGGCAATGTGTGGTGTGAATATAATGCAGAGAATTCGTAGTTTGGAAGTTAGGAGGAGGTGCGGGATTACCAAAACTGTTGTCCAGAGGGCTGAGGAAGGGTTGTTGAGGTGGTTCGGACATGTAGAGAGAATGGAGCGAAACAGAATGACTTCAAGAGTGTATCAGTCTGTAGTGGAAGGAAGGCGGGGTAGGGGTCGGCCTAGGAAGGGTTGGAGGGAGGGGGTAAAGGAGGTTTTGTGTGCGAGGGGCTTGGACTTCCAGCAGGCATGCGTGAGCGTGTTTGATAGGAGTGAATGGAGACAAATGGTTTTTAATACTTGACGTGCTGTTGGAGTGTGAGCAAAGTAACATTTATGAAGGGATTCAGGGAAACCGGCAGGCCGGACTTGAGTCCTGGAGATGGGAAGTACAGTGCCTGCACTCTGAAGGAGGGGTGTTAATGTTGCAGTTTAAAAACTGTAGTGTAAAGCACCCTTCTGGCAAGACAGTGATGGAGTGAATGATGGTGAAAGTTTTTCTTTTTCGGGCCACCCTGCCTTGGTGGGAATCGGCCGGTGTGATAATAAAAAAAAAATGAAATCTAGGTTTTTCTCCTTTTTCTAAATAGCTCTTGTTCTTCTTTATTTCTTCTATTGTCCATGGGGAAGTGGAAAAGAATCTTTCCTCCGCAAGCCATGCGTGTCGTATGAGGCGACTAAAATGCCGGGAGCAATGGGCTAGTAACCCCTTCTCCTGTAGACATTTACTAAAAAAGAGAAGAAGAAAAACTTTATAAAACTGGGATGTTTAAATGTGTGTGGATGTAGTGCAGATGACAAGAAACAGATGATTGCTGATATTATGAATGAAAAGAAGTTGGATGTCCTGGCCCTAAGCGAAACAAAGCTGAAGGGGGTAGGAGAGTTTCAGTGGGGGGAAATAAATGGGATTAAATCTGGAGTATCTGAGAGAGTTAGAGCAAAGGAAGGGGTAGCAGTAATGTTAAATGATCAGTTATGGAAGGAGAAAAGAGAATATGAATGTGTAAATTCAAGAATTATGTGGATTAAAGTAAAGGTTGGATGCGAGAAGTGGGTCATAATAAGCGTGTATGCACCTGGAGAAGAGAGGAATGCAGAGGAGAGAGAGAGATTTTGGGAGATGTTAAGTGAATGTATAGGAGCCTTTGAACCAAGTGAGAGAGTAATTGTGGTAGGGGACCTGAATGCTAAAGTAGGAGAAACTTTTAGAGAGGGTGTGGTAGGTAAGTTTGGGGTGCCAGGTGTAAATGATAATGGGAGCCCTTTGATTGAACTTTGTATAGAAAGGGGTTTAGTTATAGGTAATACATATTTTAAGAAAAAGAGGATAAATAAGTATACAAGATATGATGTAGGGCAAAATGAGAGTAGTTTGTTGGATTATGTATTGGTAGATAAAAGACTGTTGAGTAGACTTCAGGATGTACATGTTTATAGAGGGGCCACAGATATATCAGATCACTTTCTAGTTGTAGCTACACTGAGAGTAAAAGGTAGATGGGATACAAGGAGAATAGAAGCATCAGGGAAGAGAGAGGTGAAGGTTTATAAACTAAAAGAGGAGGCAGTTAGGGTAAGATATAAACAGCTATTGGAGGATAGATGGGCTAATGAGAGCATAGGCAATGGGGTCGAAGAGGTATGGGGTAGGTTTAAAAATGTAGTGTTAGAGTGTTCAGCAGAAGTTTGTGGTTACAGGAAAGTGGGTGCAGGAGGGAAGAGGAGCGATTGGTGGAATGATGATGTAAAGAGAGTAGTAAGGGAGAAAAAGTTAGCATATGAGAAGTTTTTAGAAAGTAGAAGTGATGCAAGGAGGGAAGAGTATATGGAGAAAAAGAGAGAGGTTAAGAGAGTGGTGAAGCAATGTAAAAAGAGAGCAAATGAGAGAGTGGGTGAGATGTTATCAACAAATTTTGTTGAAAATAAGAAAAAGTTTTGGAGTGAGATTAACAAGTTAAGAAAGCCTAGAGAACAAATGGATTTGTCAGTTAAAAATAGGAGAGGAGAGTTATTAAATGGAGAGTTAGAGGTATTGGGAAGATGGAGGGAATATTTTGAGGAATTGTTAAATGTTGATGAAGATAGGGAAGCTGTGATTTCGTGTATAGGGCAAGGAGGAATAACATCTTGTAGGAGTGAGGAAGAGCCAGTTGTGAGTGTGGGGGAAGTTCATGAGGCAGTAGGTAAAATGAAAGGGGGTAAGGCAGCTGGGATTGATGGGATAAAGATAGAAATGTTAAAAGCAGGTGGGGATATAGTTTTGGAGTGGTTGGTACAATTATTTAATAAATGTATGGAAGAGGGTAAGGTACCTAGGGATTGGCAGAGAGCATGCATAGTTCCTTTGTATAAAGGCAAAGGGGATAAAAGAGAGTGCAAAAATTATAGGGGGATAAGTCTGTTGAGTATACCTGGTAAAGTGTATGGTAGAGTTATAATTGAAAGAATTAAGAGTAAGACGGAAAATAGGATAGCAGATGAACAAGGAGGCTTTAGGAAAGGTAGGGGGTGTGTGGACCAGGTGTTTACAGAGAAACATATAAGTGAACAGTATTTAGATAAGGCTAAAGAGGTCTTTGTGGCATTTATGGATTTGGAAAAGGCGTATGACAGGGTGGATAGGGGGGCAATGTGGCAAATGTTGCAAGTGTATGGTGTAGGAGGTAGGTTACTGAAAGCAGTGAAGAGTTTTTACGAGGATAGTGAGGCTCAAGTTAGAGTATGTAGGAAAGAGGGAAATTTTTTCCCAGTAAAAGTAGGCCTTAGACAAGGATGTGTGATGTCACCGTGGTTGTTTAATATATTTATAGATGGGGTTGTAAGAGAAGTAAATGCGAGGGTCTTGGCAAGAGGCGTGGAGTTAAAAGATAAAGAATCACACACAAAGTGGGAGTTGTCACAGCTGCTCTTTGCTGATGACACTGTGCTCTTGGGAGATTCTGAAGAGAAGTTGCAGAGATTGGTGGATGAATTTGGTAGGGTGTGCAAAAGAAGAAAATTAAAGGTGAATACAGGAAAGAGTAAGGTTATGAGGATAACAAAAAGATTAGGTGATGAAAGATTGAATATCAGATTGGAGGGAGAGAGTATGGAGGAGGTGAACGTATTCAGATATTTGGGAGTGGACGTGTCAGCAGATGGGTCTATGAAAGATGAGGTGAATCATAGAATTGATGAGGGAAAAAGAGTGAGTGGTGCACTTGAGAGTCTGTGGAGACAAAGAACTTTGTCCTTGGAGGCAAAGAGGGGAATGTATGAGAGTATAGTTTTACCAACGCTCTTATATGGGTGTGAAGCATGGGTGATGAATGTTGCAGCGAGGAGAAGGCTGGAGGCAGTGGAGATGTCATGTCTGAGGGCAATGTGTGGTGTGAATATAATGCAGAGAATTCGTAGTTTGGAAGTTAGGAGGAGGTGCGGGATTACCAAAACTGTTGTCCAGAGGGCTGAGGAAGGGTTGTTGAGGTGGTTCGGACATGTAGAGAGAATGGAGCGAAACAGAATGACTTCAAGAGTGTATCAGTCTGTAGTGGAAGGAAGGTGGGGTAGGGGTCGGCCTAGGAGAGGTTGGAGGAAGGGGGTAAAGGAGGTTTAGTGTGCGAGGGGCTTGGACTTCCAGCAGGCATGCGTGAGCGTGTTTGATAGGAGTGAATGGAGACAAATGGTTTTTAATACTTGACATGCTGTTGGAGTGTGAGCAAAGTAACATTTATGAAGGGATTCAGGGAAACCGGCAGGCCGGACTTGAGTCCTGGAGATGGGAAGTACAGTGCCTGCACTCTGAAGGAGGGGTGTTAATGTTGCAGTTTAAAAACTGTAGTGTAAAGCACCCTTCTGGCAAGACAGTGATGGAGTGAATGATGGTGAAAGTTTTTCTTTTTCGGGCCACCCTGCCTTGGTGGGAATCGGCCAGTGTTATAATAAAAATAATAATAATGTACTGCTGGAGTGTGAGCACAGTAACGTTTATAAAGGGATTCGGGGAAACTGGATAGCCAGACTTGAGATCTGGAGATGGGACATACAGTGCCTGCACTCTGAAAGAGGGGTGGAGATATTGCAGTTTGGAAAGGCATCTAAGTTATAATGTTGGTGTGCCTTTGGCAAGACTTTCTGGGTCACCCTACCTCAGTAGGAGACCACCAGTAAGTTAAAATATATCAATAAACTGTTTATTAATGTAATAAAATGTTTTAGAAATTCTACATTAAAAAATATGAACATGACATAATAACACTAGATGTCTATTAGGACACCCAGTATATTCAAAGGCTGGCTTTTTTTGCAGGCCTCACAGTACACTATACAACAACTTTACTCACGGGACTGATCCAGTGAAGTTAATGGCTGCCAAGTGCGGAGACTTGGTTACTGTGTCACCAAAGACTGGCCCATCACTTGGGATGAAGCTGACAACACCACCGGGTACACCAGCTTCACGCATAATTTTATAGATGGTGAAGTTGCTCAGTATAGCAGTGTCTGAAGGTTTCCATAACACAACATTACCCTGAGAAAGATAATTAACAATTGTCCATCTAGTCTTTACTAAAGAAATTTTCACAATGAATCTAAAGAAAGTGCAGGTATAAAAGATGAAAGAAGGTCCTCAATATTCCTAGTCTGTCAAACAAGAATAAATATTTTATTAACCCTTTCAGGGTTTCTGACGTACTAGTACGGCTTACACACCAGGGTTATTGATGTACTAGTATGCCTAAATTCTAGCACCTTCAAACCTAGTGAGAGAAAGTTGGTAGGCCTACATATGACAGAATGGGTCTATGTGGTCAGTGTGCACAGTATAAAAAAAATCCAGCAGCGCACAGTGCATAATGAGAAAAAAAAAAAACTCTGACAGTGTTTTTGGTTTTAAACAGCGACTTTGCAGTGTATTTTCGTATGGTATTTATGGTTGTATTTTAGTTTTCCTGGTCTCATTTTATAGAATGGAAGACATATTACAGAATCTGATTTTGATTGGTTTCATAATGAAAAGTACCTTGAAATTAAGCTCAAAGTAACAGAAATGTTCGATCTTTACCAAAGTTCAAAAGTAAACAAATCATGCCAAGCATCCAATACACGTCAACTGGCGAGTCTAATATTCTTTCACAAGTGTGCTGATATTATTTATACCATTTCTACACTAATGCAGTGGTCTGCATAATAGTAAATCTATTATTTTGTAAGAATAAAAATTCAAAGTGGAAAGCAAAAGAGATGTAAGAGGGGCGTGGGGACATGACTAATGAGCAGAGAAAATGTTATTTTAGTGTCAGGAATGTCTGTCTGTTTATTCTTTACCCTATTTGGAAATTGGCATCTTTTGAAATTTGTGTGAAATAGGCAAAATTGCCAATATCTGACCACTTTATTGGATAGATGAAATCGGTAAATGGGTGGTTTCTTTATTTATTCGATAGGAAAAATGGAGTTCTAGCAAAGTAGATATGATTTTTGTCGACTAGTATACTGGAATTGGCCGAAAATAGATCTCAAAGCGGGCAAAATCGCCGATGCACAAACATCGTCAAGACTGCTAACTTCACGAGAGCATAATTCCGTAAGTTTTTCCATCAAATTTCATACTTTTGGTGTCATTATGATCGAGAAAAGATTCTCTATCATTTCACAGGTACTTCCTTCACTATTTATTTAACCCTGAAAGGGTTAAATCCACAGTGAAGGAAGCACCTGAGGATTAAGAGGAGACTAGGTTTAATCTGAGGAAGAAGTTAGTAGCTCCAAATCTTTTGGAAAGAATAGAGAAATTTTTTACTTTGAATTCAGCAACTGCCTCCACTTTTCCCTTTCTTTCTATGAGGAATGTTTATAGTGTGAGACACCTTCCACTTTGTTTCTTTCTAAGAGGAATGTTTGTAGTGTGAGAGACCTTTCACTTTGCTACTCTGGACAACAAATAGTTACTTAATGGTACAAAGTTGTATGTAAAACTGTGAAACAAAAGAGCATGTGCATAACAGAAGGTGAGGATTTAAAATTACTAAAGAGAAGTAGTAGTAAAGTTCCTAACTATACAGAACAAGAGGTAAAGTCAGAGGCATCGTTAGGGGGGGACCGCCACGGGTGACACCAAAGAGCCTCTAAAGAAGGTGACACTAAGAACATAAGAAAGGAGGAACACTGCAGCATGCCTGTTGGCCCATACTAGGCAGTGTTGCTGCAACATAAGAGAAAAATCCTTTGTTTCTATATAGCCTATTACGTATATGATTACAGAGTACAAATAAGACTATATAGGGAAAATCAATGGCGCTATATGATAAACTATGATAAATCGATCATTTTATTTATGATGTTTTGGAAAAACCGTTAATCACCCTGGCATCACTATGATCAGTCATCAGTGACGTAACATACTGTGTCTGCTCCACCGCCCACGAGTGAGTTTGGTCCAGGTGGTGTATATGTGGCTGGATTAAACAGGCAAAGGGTCAGGTAATTATCATATTTTGAGCTTTACTTTTGCTTATTGGTGATATCAGTCATGTTCATGAATCAAGATATATGAATGGGTGAAAACTGACATTCATGAAATGTTGAAATAACCATGGTGCGTAAGAACATAAGAATGGAGGAACACTGCAAAAGGCCTACTGGACCATACAAGGCAGGTCCTTATCAAAACTACCCCTACCCAATGCTTTTCCACCACATGTATAAGAACATAAGAACAGGCAGGCAGGCAGCGGCAGCAACAGCAACGACCTCCAAGCTCCGTACTTTTCTCCAACTATCAGAGCCACCAGTGCTCCTATGATGACCTAGTTACAAGCAAAACTGCACTACCCAACATAGCACCCAGAATGACAAAAGATTACCAACAGTGAAACCTACAAATCGAAAATAATAGAGATCAAAGGAAGACTGCCCTCAAACCCAAAGCAACACCCCGCTGCCAGCCGAACAACATAACCCTAAGCTTTGTATAACTACAACTTCTTCTTAACTACAACAATTCCTGTAGTATTATGAGGCGCAATCTCAGAGGAAACAGCACCAAGGCCAGCAAGAAAACACCGAAAAATCAACTATTCAACAAGTGTAGCCAGGAGGACGCCGGCCCAGCTACCACCCCTCTCACCACCGCTCAAGGTGACACCACAACAATAACAAACATAGCTGCCCCCAGCCCCTCCACCCCTCTCTTCCCCGAATTCAACCTACCAAGTAGTCTCTCAGGTATGACCAACGATCCAGATACCCTAAAGTCATGCATCTCCACCTTAGTTATTGAAAATATGAATCTTTGAGAGGCGCTAACAAAACAAGACACCAGGATGACACAACTCGAGAACAAAAGTTATCAACACCAGGAATGGCTAACTATGGCAAGACCATCCAAACAGTCATAGATAGCCATGCAGAACAAATAATATCTCTTAATACAAAGGTTGAAGAAGCAGTAAAAGAATGGAAGAACAACTTAGATAACCAGTTCAGTGACTACTTTGCTCTCCAAGAAGATAAAACTGAGCAAGATAAACTATGGGACGCAGTAATAGTTAACAGTCCACTTTTTCCCAGTGATATGAACCAAACGAACAGTAAAGAAATTACTCTCCAGATCATAAAGGACCAAACAAGTGTTATTGTACCAGAGTCAGAAATAAAGGAAGCCAGGTTACTAGGATCCCATGGTAGAAAAAGTGTTATGCTTAGATTCCACTCACATGACAGGAAAAAAGACTTAATAATTGCATCTATTAAAGTAAAGAAAGAGGTATACATAAACGAGTGTCTTACCAAAAAACGTCAGAACCTCCTGTATAGAGTCAGAAAACTTAAGCGGGAGAATAATGACACAATACACCAATGCTTCACACGGGATGGGAAAATTCTAATTAGGAAAACGAATGTAGGTCAACTGTACACAATCACGAACAAGAATGATCTATCACGATTTCTCAGGGATACTAATCTTACAGAGAATAACTAAACAATGTCCAACCTAAAAGCCTACGTAGTGTAGTGTATGTTTTGCTCCATTATTGTTCAAATTTCATAGTACAATCTCTTAGTAATTAAATAATCAACTACCTCATTATGTGATTTTACATAACATTTTGTTGCCAAATTTTCAAGTTTGTATATTCAACTCCAACCTTTATATTATCCTTTGTACCTGTGTACCTGTGTACCTATCTACCATCTTACTATCATATTATAACCAAGTCATTGCCATTGTTATTTTTTACCTATTATTCTTTTGGTACTTTAATTTGTGAATTTTATTTTGTCAATTTAAATCTAGTTATACTCTTGATCTTGTTAACAACCTATATCAGACCCTAGTGCAATTGCAAGTACCATTTTAATTTGTATTTTTATATTATAAGTTTATATAGGTAGTAGGTTGGTAGATAGCAACCACCCAGGGAAGTACTACCGTCCTGCCAGATGACTGTGAAACAGAAACCTGTAACTGTTTTGCATGATGGTAGGATTGCTGGTTTCTTTTTCTGTCTCATAAACACGCTAGATAACAGGGATATCTTGCTACTCCTACTTACACTTTGGTCACACTTCACAGACACGCACATGCATATATATATAAATACATCTAGGTTTTTCTCCTTTTTCTAAATAGCTCTTGTTCTTCTTTATTTCTTCTATTGTCCATGGGGAAGTGGAAAAGAATCTTTCCTCCGTAAGCCATGCGTGTCGTATGAGGCGACTAAAATGCCGGGAGCAATGGGCTAGTAACCCCTTCTCCTGTAGACATTTACTAAAAAAGAGAAGAAGAAAAACTTTATAAAACTGGGATGCTTAAATGTGCATGGATGTAGTGCAGATGACAAGAAACAGATGATTGCTGATGTTATGAATGAAAAGAAGTTGGATCTCCTGGCCCTAAGCGAAACAAAGCTGAAGGGGGTAGGGGAGTTTCAGTGGGGGGAAATAAATGGGATTAAATCTGGAGTATCTGAGAGAGTTAGAGCAAAGGAAGGGGTAGCAGTAATGTTAAATGATCTGTTATGGAAGGAGAAAAGAGAATATGAATGTGTAAATTCAAGAATTATGTGGATTAAAGTAAAGGTTGGATGTGAAAAGTGGGTCATAATAAGCGTGTATGCACCTGGAGAAGAGAGGAATGTAGAGGAGAGAGAGAGATTTTGGGAGATGTTAAGTGAATGTATAGGAGCCTTTGAACCAAGTGAGAGAGTAATTGTGGTAGGGGACCTGAATGCTAAAGTAGGAGAAACTTTTAGAGGGTGTGGTAGGTAAGTTTGGGGTGCCAGGTGTAAATGATAATGGGAGCCCTTTGATTGAACTTTGTATAGAAAGGGGTTTAGTTATAGGTAATACATATTTTAAGAAAAAGAGGATAAATAAGTATACAAGATATGATGTAGGGCAAAATGACAGTAGTTTGTTGGATTATGTATTGGTAGATAAAAGACTGTTGAGTAGACTTCAGGATGTACATGTTTATAGAGGGGCCACAGATATATCAGATCACTTTCTAGTTGTAGCTACACTGAGAGTAAAAGGTAGATGGGATACAAGGAGAATAGAAGCATCAGGGAAGAGAGAGGTGAAGGTTTATAAACTAAAAGAGGAGGCAGTTAGGGTAAGATATGAACAGCTATTGGAGGATAGATGGGCTAATGAGAGCATAGGCAATGGGGTCGAAGAGGTATGGGGTAGGTTTAAAAATGTAGTGTTAGAGTGTTCAGCAGAAGTTTGTGGTTACAGGAAAGGGGGTGCGGGAGGGAAGAGGAGCGATTGGTGGAATGATCATGTAAAGAGAGTAGTAAGGGAGAAAAAGTTAGCATATGAGAAGTTTTTACAAAGTAGAAGTGATGCAAGGAGGGAAGAGTATATGGAGAAAAAGAGAGAGGTTAAGAGAGTGGTGAAGCAATGTAAAAAGAAAGCAAATGAGAGAGTGGGTGAGATGTTATCAACAAATTTTGTTGAAAATAAGAAAAAGTTTTGGAGTGAGATTAACAAGTTAAGAAAGCCTAGAGAACAAATGGATTTGTCAGTTAAAAATAGGAGAGAAGAGTTATTAAATGGAGAGTTAGAGGTATTGGGAAGATGGAGGGAATATTTTGAGGAATTGTTAAATGTTGATGAAGATAGGGAAGCTGTGATTTCGTGTATAGGGCAAGGAGGAATAACATCTTGTAGGAGTGAGGAAGAGCCAGTTGTGAGTGGGGGGGAAGTTCGTGAGGCAGTAGGTAAAATGAAAGGGGGTAAGGCAGCCGGGATTGATGGGATAAAGATAGAAATGTTAAAAGCAGGTGGGGGTATAGTTTTGGAGTGGTTGGTGCAATTATTTAATAAATGTATGGAAGAGGGTAAGGTACCTAGGGATTGGCAGAGAGCATGCATAGTTCCTTTGTATAAAGGCAAAGGGGATAAAAGAGTGCAAAAATTATAGGGGGATAAGTCTGCTGAGTATACCTGGTAAAGTGTATGGTAGAGTTATTATTGAAAGAATTAAGAGTAAGACGGAGAATAGGATAGCAGATGAACAAGGAGGCTTTAGGAAAGGTAGGGGGTGTGTGGACCAGGTGTTTACAGTGAAACATATAAGTGAACAGTATTTAGATAAGGCTAAAGAGGTCTTTGTGGCATTTATGGATTTGGAAAAGGCATATGACAGGGTGGATAGAGGGGCAATGTGGCAGATGTTGCAAGTGTATGGTGTAGGAGGTAGGTTACTGAAAGCAGTGAAGAGTTTTTACGAGGATAGTGAGGCTCAAGTTAGAGTATGTAGGAAAGAGGGAAATTATTTCCCAGTAAAAGCAGGCCTTAGACAAGGATGTGTGATGTCACCGTGGTTGTTTAATATATTTATAGATGGGGTTGTAAGAGAAGTAAATGCGAGGGTCTTGGCAAGAGGCGTGGAGTTAAAAGATAAAGAATCACACGCAAAGTGGGAGTTGTCACAGCTGCTCTTTGCTGATGACACTGTGCTCTTGGGAGATTCTGAAGAGAAGTTGCAGAGATTGGTGGATGAATTTGGTAGGGTGTGCAAAAGAAGAAAATTAAAGGTGAATACAGGAAAGAGTAAGGTTATGAGGATAACAAAAAGATTAGGTGATGAAAGATTGAATATCAGATTGGAGGGAGAGAGTATGGAGGAGGTGAATGTATTCAGATATTTGGGAGTGGACGTGTCAGCGGATGGGTCTATGAAAGATGAGGTGAATCATAGAATTGATGAGGGGAAAAGAGTGAGTGGTGCACTTAGGAGTCTGTGGAGACAAAGAACTTTGTCCTTAGAGGCAAAGAGGGGAATGTATGAGAGTATAGTTTTACCAACGCTCTTATATGGGTGTGAAGCATGGGTGATGAATGTTGCAGCGAGGAGAAGGCTGGAGGCAGTGGAGATGTCATGTCTGAGGGCAATGTGTGGTGTGAATATAATGCAGAGAATTCGTAGCTTGGAAGTTAGGAGGTGCGGGATTACCAAAACTGTTGTCCAGAGGGCTGAGGAAGGGTTGTTGAGGTGGTTCGGACATGTAGAGAGAATGGAGCGAAACAGAATGACTTCAAGAGTGTATCAGTCTGTAGTGGAAGGAAGACGGGGTAGGGGTCGGCCTAGGAAAGGTTGGAGAGAGGGGGTAAAGGAGGTTTTGTGTGCGAGGGGCTTGGACTTCCAGCAGGCATGCGTGAGCGTGTTTGATAGGAGTGAATGGAGACAAATGGTTTTTAATACTTGACGTGCTGTTGGAGTGTGAGCAAAGTAACATTTATGAAGGGGTTCAGGGAAACCGGCAGGCCGGACTTGAGTCCTGGAGATGGGAAGTACAGTGCCTGCACTCTGAAGGAGGGGTGTTAATGTTGCAGTTTAAAAACTGTAGTGTAAAGCACCCTTCTGGCAAGACAGTGATGGAGTGAATGATGGTGAAAGTTTTTCTTTTTCGGGCCACCCTGCCTTGGTGGGAATCGGCCAGTGTGATAATAAAATAAAAAATAAGTTTATACCTAGTTGTACTTCAGCTCATTCTAGCTCAATACATAGACAACAATAAATTCATTATACTAGACCTTAGTGCAACTACAAGAGCAAGTCTGGTGCCACTGTAATTTGTTTTTTTTTATAGTATTAGTTTATACCTAGTTGTACTTTAGCTCCTTCTAGCACAACACATAGACAATATCAATTTCATTATGTTTATTAGTGACTATACTCTATATGACCAAAGTGGTTTAGTGGTATACTTATCCAAACCTCCCACAACTACAGAAATCAGTATTAGAACTCATAACATAATACAGGATATAAACAACCACTATTTAAACCTAAAAGATGAATGATCACGTTGACCCTGATCTAAACCTCCATAATCTAACACACAATCAAAACTTATTGGAAAGTAACTGCCTTTATTACACAGCATCACAAGCCAGCACTATCCTGAACACTGCTCAAAGTCTATCAGTTCTTAACTACAACATCAGGTCCTTAAGCAAACACTATGATGACCTCCTGGCACTCCTTGAGTCACTAAAGACACCCTTCTCCTGCATTATTCTTACTGAGACCTGGCTTAAGCAGGACACAACTGATATCTACCCACTACCAGGATACACAGCAATCCACAACTGCAGACCATACCAAGTCGGGGGTGGTACTGCAATCTATTGCTCTAACCAACTATCTTGTATTAGCACTAATTGCTTTAGTGATGAATATGGGGAATACATTTTTGCTAATTTTACTGAAAAAACCTCAAGACGCCTATAACAATCAGTGCCATATACCGGATACCCCACACAAACATCCCAAACTTCAGTGAGAATCTAAAGTCACTAATAACAAACAGACAAATGAACAAGCACCACCTTCTCTTAGCTGGAGACTTCAATACCAACCTTGGCCTACCACATGATCAGACTGTAACTGATTTCATCAACAATATGAACAACGCACTTCTCATACCAACAATAACTAAACCAACCAGGCTGACTGAGACAAGTGCAACCATAACAGACCACATATGGACCAATATACTAGCCCCCCTTAAATCAGGGATAATCACAGACAGCACTACTGACCACTTCCCAACCTTCCTCTTAACAAACATTAGTAAGCCACCACTCGAATACAACAAAGTTTCATTTAAACTCCATGACGAGGCCTCAATAAGGAATTTCACAGCAGACCTAGAGACTGTTGACTGGCCTACAGAATTCTCCAGTGCCAATGGTATTGATGATTGGACAGACATTTTTCTTAACAAAATACTTAGACTATACAACAAACATTGTCCTATAAAAACGAAACAGATCACGAATAAACGGCTTGGTTGCCCATGGCTAACCAGCACCATTCTGAAATCCATTGATAAGAAACACCAATATGAAAAGCAATATAGACAGGGCTTAATACACAAAGATATTCTTAAACAATATTCAACAGTTCTCACCAAATTAATAAAGAAAGCCAAACAACTGTACTACTCCAGCAGATCCACTGACACAAGAGGAGATATAAAAAAGACCTGGAAAACACTTTCCCAGATTCTGGGGACCCACAAACTAAAAAAAAAAACTAAAAAAAACAAGAATATTGTTCTAACAAAACCTCATGAAACACCACTGCATCCCACTGATACAGCTAACAAGATAAATGACTTCTTCTCAAACATAGGATCTAATCTCGCCAGTAAAATCCCACGTACCAATGCCCATGCCAGGGACTACCTAGATGGGAATTTCCCAAATTCCTTCTATCTTGTACCAACTGAGCCCACGGAAGTCACTGCGATCATAAAGTCATTTAAAAATAACTCGGGGAATCTGTCTCACATCCCACCATTATTGTAAAAGTGAGCGGCCCATGTCCTTTCACATGCTATTACATTACTTTTTAACAAGTCACTAGAAACTAGCACTTTCCCGACACTACTCAAGACAGCAAGGGTTACACCAATACATAAAGGTGGTGACCCTACAGACGTAAACAACTATAGGCCAATATCAAACTTACCATTGCTATCCAAAATCTTCGAGAAACTCGTGCACAGGAGACTATATTCATTTATAATGTCACAAAACATACTCAACCCCTGCCAATTTGGATTTAGGAAAAATAAAAGCACTAATGATGCAATTATAAAAATGCTAGACCTGCTTTACACAGCATTGGAAAATAAGGAATATCTGCTAGGAATTTTTATTGACCTAAGAAAAGCGTTTGACACAGTAGACCATGGCATCCTACTCCACAAACTTGACCACTATGGTATAAGAGGCCATGCGCTTGCATATTTTAAATCCTACCTTTCTAACAGGTATCAGTATGTCACCATTAAAGACACAGCCTCATCAATACGGCTACTTGATACTGGAGTTCTGCAGGGAAGTGTCCTTGGACCCCTGCTCTTCCTCATTTACATCAATGATCTTCCAAACATATCCCAACACCTGAAACCCATTCTCTTTGCTGACGACATGACTTATTTAATCTCCCACCCTAATCTTGCCATCCTCAACACCATTGTTAACGAGGAGCTGCTCAAAATATTGACTTGGATGACAGCCAATAAACTTACACTTAACACTGGCAAAACCTACTATATTATGTTTGGTAGCAGAGCAGGTGTTGCGCAACTTAACATTAAGATCGACAACACTCTAATTGCCAGACATAATGAGGGCAAATTCCTTGGCCTATACCTCGACAACAACCTAAATTTCAGCACCCATATCCAACACATACCAAAAAAAGTATCCAACACATACCTAAAAAAGTATCCAAAACGGTGGGGATCCTCTCCAAGATACGATACTATGTACCGCAAACTGTCCTTCTCACACTATACCATTCACTTATATATCCATACCTCACCTATGCTATCTGTGCTTGGGGTTCAACTGCAGCAACACGCCTAAAGCCAATAATAACCCAACAAAGAGCTGCAGTAAGAATAATCACTAAATCCCATCCCTGGCAACACACCCCTCCACTCTTCATAGATCTAAACTTACTCCCTGTTCAGAACATCCACACTTACTTCTGTGCAATCTATATCTACAGGACCTTAAATTCCAATATTAACCTTGACCTAAAATGCTTTCTTGATAGTTGTGACAGGATCCACAGGCATAACACCAGACACAAACATCTCTATGACATTCCCCGTATTCGACTAAACCTTTACAAAAATTTAATGTATTTCAAAGGACCTAAAATCTGGAACACCCTACCTGAAAACTCTAGAACTGCAGACACATTCATCACTTTCAAAACTACAGTTAGAAAACATCTTATCTCCCTGATCCACCCCGACAACTAACTACATGATAACCACCTGGTGGTTCACAATTACACTCACTCACCCACTGACTATAAACCCAGAAATACTAATTTTAATCTTAAAATAATAAATCCTAACTAGTCATAAGTTTGCCTATGATACTCCAATATAGACACCTTGTATTGTGCCAAAACAAAAGCATTCACATTGCTAAACTCACAAATTATGATGTAGTCACTTAGCCTTAACCCTTTCAGGGTCCGTCCCGTAGATCTACGGCTTTACGTTCAGGGTCCAAACCGTAGATCTATGCCAAAATTCTAACGCCATCAAATTTAGCAGGAGAAGGCTGGTAGGCCTACATCTAAGAGAATGGGTCTGGGTGGTCAGTGTGCACACCATAGAAAAAATCTGGACGCCCACATGGCATTGTGGGAACGCCGGCAAAGTAGCTCTGTTCATAGTGCCTGGCGGCAAGATGCTCTCACTCCCCACTCACTCTCCCAGCGAATTCTGACTCTCCTCTTCACAACTTACAGTTCTAAGACTGATGGAAGTGGAGCTGAAGACGAATTCTATGGTTTTGAACCATATGGTACCATTGTGCCATATGGTACAATGGTGCCATATGGTACAATGGTACCATATGGTACAATGGTGCCATGTCATACAATGATATCATATGGAACAATGGTATATGGTGCAATGGTACCATATGGTACAATGTATGTATAGTACATTGTACCATATGGTACAGGGTACAGGGACCCTAATGGAAATAAATCTGTCTGACTTTTTTGGGTTATCCTAGGTTCCCCAAACATATGCTGCTAAGTATGATATTCTATGTAACTTTATTTGTGTATAACTAAATAAACTTACTTATGATGCCACATGCACTTGAGTAAGTTTATTCAGGTGTACAGAAATACAATTACATAGATTATCATACATAGTAGCATATGTATAAAATCCTAGGATAACGCAAAAAAGTCAGGGTGACTTATTTCTATAGTTATCCCTGTATCTGTACCATATGGTACCCTGTATCATATGGTACCCTGTACCATATGGTACCCTGCACCATATGGTACCCTGCACCATATGGTACCCTGCACCATATGGTACCCTGTACCATATGTTATCCTGTACTGCATGGTACCCTTTACCATATAGTACAATGTACCATATGGTACCCTGTAACATATACCGTGTACCATATGGTCAATAGGTGTTGGTGGCATGAGACACCAGCCAGGACTGAGTGAGTGGCGACGCAAGACTCCGCAGTTTCCGCAGTTTCCGAGACAAAGTGCTTTGTCATCCACCTCAAGGAACACGTAAAGTTCCTGTACACTTGTAAATATATAATAGAACATTACTAATATACAACATTTTTGCATATTTTTCTTGTAAACAACTATTGTAACCAAAATAATAATGAAAATATTAGTGTGTTGAATACAACAGTACCATATGGTACCATTGCATCATATGGTACCATATGGTACCATTACACCATATGGTACCATAAGGTACCATTGCACCATATGGTACCATTGTATCATATGGTACCATTGTACCAAATGGTGCCATTCTACCATGTGGTACCATTGTATCATGTGCCATTGTGCCATATTGTACCATATGGTACCATTGCACCCTATGGTACCATTGCACCCTATGGCACCATTGAACCATATGGTACTATATGGTACCATTGTACCAAATGGTGCCATTCTACCATGTGGTACCATTTTATCATATGGTACCATTGTATCATGTGCCATTGTACCATATTGTACCATATGGTACCATTGTACCATATGGTACCATTGTATTCAACACAATAACCACACTAATATTTTCATCATTTTGTTTACAATAAACTTGTAAACAAGTTTTGTAAGCAATATAATGATAAACAAATTAGTGCAGTTATTGTGTTGAATACAATGAGTGTACACTTATACAATGTACATTATATTGGTCTCACAGGCCACAAATGTTATTAGAAAAAGAAAAAAATTAGAAAAGAAAAGAAAAAAGTATAAAAAAACATAAAATAAAAAAATAGGATTTTGCGGAAGTCACTAATGTTGCCGCCACCCGGTCATTTTGGGTCAACTTCCCACCGCTGTATCTCGGTAAGTACTGATCAGAAAAAAACTTTTTTTTGTCTTATTACCTTCACAAAAATGTACTCTTTAATTCTGTAAGAAAAAATAATTTTTTTTTTTTCAAAATTTCTTGAACACTGGAGCACCACTTCAGATTTTGGCCCTGGACCCTGAAAGGGTTAATACCATAATCTGTAAGGATTCAATGTTAAGAATTAGTCTAAGTCTGCTCGAAATGCCTAGCCATGCTAGGTGTCCTAGTGGCCCCCTCTGTAATTAGAATTTTATAACATGTAAACCACACAATACCCAAAACCTGTAAACCCCACATTGTAACCCTTATAGAGAATAAACTTGAATTGAATTGAATTGAACTACAACTACTACTACCTCTACTTGTACTACACCTCACTCAAAGCCTATATATACCCTCTGTGTCCATGTATTGCTTGTATCAGCTTGACAAAGTTCCTGGAAAGTGAAACATTGCCCCTGTCTAGTTTGTGTTGGACTGAAGAAGCCATTGTGTGGCAAAACGTTTCCTTAACCCTTTCAGGGTCCGTCCCGTAGATCTACGGCTTTACGTTCAGGGTCCAAACCGTAGATCTACGCCATGAGCTCAGCTCACTCTGATAAACTGTGAGTGGTACATTTGGGCCTAGATATGAGAGAATACATCTATGTGGTATGTGTGCACCACATAAAACAGATCCTGCAGCACACTGTGTATAATGAGAAAAAAATGAAATCATGATTTTTCGATTAAAACAGCAACTTTGCAGTGTTTTTTCGTATGTTTTTTATAGTTGTATTTGCGATTTCTTGGTCTCATTTGATAGAATGGAAGACATATTACAGAAATAGAGATGATTTTGATTGGTTTTAGCATTGGAAATGGCTTGAAACTGAGCTCAAAGTAGCGGAAATGTTAAATTTTTGCCGATATTCAAGAGTAAACAAACGACCTCACACGTCTAATACACATCAGCTGGTGGCTCTAATATACATTCACAAATATGATGATATTTATACAATTATTACAGTATTGCATAACAGTAAATCTTCTATTTTTTGGTGTGAATAAAAATTCATTATGTGAATAAAAAATCAAAATGGAATTTATTTGTAAAGCCTCAAAACATAACTAATGAACAGAGGAAATGTTAGTTTAGTGCAAGGAATGCCTACATTGTTCATTCTGGACCCTATTTTGAAATTGGAATATTTTGAACTTTGTGTTAAATTGGCCAAATTAACAATTTCCGATCACTTTATTTTGTAGTTAAAACAGTTGACTTGGCAATTTCTTGTGCTCAATCGATAGAATAGAAGTAATACTAGTGAAATAGCTAAGAATTTGGTTGATTGGAATAATGTAATTGGCCTAAAATGGGAGTCAAAGTCGGCAAAATCGCCGATTCGTAAATATCGCTGACACATCAAAATTCGCGAGAGCATAATTTCGTCAATTTTCCACCAAATTTCGTACTTTTTGTTTTATTACCTTCACAAAAAGATTCTCTACGATTTCATAAGAAAAAATAACAAATTTTTTTTTTTTAAATTCTTGGACACTGGTGCGTGACTCCAGATTTGGGCCTTGGACCCTGAAAGGGTTAATAATGATTCCCATAAGTGTCTCTATCTTCAACTTGTCAGTTTTCAAACCATTTATCACAGTAGTGAATGTATATGCCACTGTACATAGGCTTGTGCTACACGGAAAAGCCAAAACCTGTATCTGAGAGGTGGATATTAACATCAAGGAAAGGAAGCAAGGAATTAGATTCCCACTGAAGATTGAGACACTTACACAAGATAAGAACATAAGAAAGGAGGAATACTGCAACAGGCCTGGTGACCCACTTTGTATTGTACTGATGAAGTCACACAGTGGCTTCATACACAACTTTCCTTGTATGAGTCAATATCAAAATGGTATACAATACCGACAGGTTGGTAGGTAAGACACATAGGCAACAGTTAGTCAACTTTATTCCGAAACATTTTGCCTACACAGTAGGCTTCTTCAGTTCTTCAGTCGAGTACAGAAATTAGGCAGGAGCAGTAGAGATGTGAAGACGATGTAATCAGTCCATCACCCTTGAAGTCGTAGATTTGAGGTTGTCAGTCCCTCAGCATGGAGATGTTCTGTTCCATAGTCTGGAACTATCTGTTGCCTATGTGTCTTACCTACCTTTCTTTGTATGAATCTTAGTCCTAGCTTTGTCTCTGTAGATGCCTTCCTTTCCCATTACATTGTAAAATGCTCCAAACTTCAGAACACCCATGATTTAACCTGATTCTTTTTTCCCCCTTCTCCCTTCCTCTTTCTCCTTTGGGTTTTCTTTCTTCTGCCTTGAGTATTAGGTCCATTATTATTATTTTCCCCACTCCCTCTGTGTTTTTGTTCCTACCTTTTGTGGGCCCCTAGCTCCCTTGCAGTGTTCCTCTTTCTTAGTATTTGACTCACTCCACTATACTACTACTACCTCTACCACTACCTCTCTTCCTCCTTTCCTACTACCTCTCTTGTCCCGTCCCTGTCTGTTGGCCTACATATACTGCCTCCTCCTCTGCTTTCTGTTAGTGTGATTTTGTAAATGGTCTAAGTCGGACTGAAACATCGTTGTAAGCTCCTCTCTCCTGTGTGCGGGTTATTTGTGTATTGCTCCGGTCGCGGTATTATGCCTTTTTGTTATTTATTGATATCCATTTTAACCATGCATTGTTGTTACCAATCCTCGTGGAGTAAAGCCTATAGGGCCAGGAGGCTTACCAAATAATATGGTACACATTATTATTACATCCATAATGACCATTATGATTATTTTTTCTAATTCATTGGAAAGTAGGCTTAATTTTTTCTGCTTTACTCTCATTCTGGTTAGAGTCTGAGTTAAATATCCAAATTAGGTTCTAGTGAAAAAATTAATGCAATCATGAAACAACAGTTATTAATAGTTAGTCTTAATTTCATCCGAACTTAACCCACTTATTTCGTTTCCTAACTTCATTTCATCCTCAGTAGGATAATAGAATTGGCACCATTTATTTCTTTGTCACCATTAAAAATTACCGAATATTCAGCAGAACCAAAACGGTGAACCTGGCATTCTTTTTTCAGATCATTTACATATCATGCCTCATGGAGTGCATAAATCGAAGGAAGGCAAAAAATGAAAAAGTTCAGCTAATGCGAAAAATGGCTGGGTCTATGGTTCAGTATCTCAAGAAACCCGATAATGTCCTGAGTTCATCAAATGATTTTAGTCATGATCTTACTGATAACACTGATGTCGATTCTGACTCCGAAAATGGTAATATAAGCGAGAGGAATGAAGGGAATGAGAGTCTGCGAGAGTTAGCATCGATGTGTGATGTTTCTTCTTGGAAAATTCCAGTTCCAGACCATTCCAGGATTGAAATCATCGAAAGTGGTAGTTATGTTTATCAGAACAAGGATGGCCCTTTTCGTGTTACAAAGAGAAAAAATGCAAAAGGCGATGAGCGTTAGCTTTCTAAAGAATGGTTCTACAAACAGATGCAGAATGGTGAGAAAGTTTTGCGATCATGGATGGTATACTCGCCAGTCAGTGGGAAATTATACTGTTACTGCTGTAGATTGTTTACCTCTAGTGTTAAAAGTATAACATCAAAGTTTGTGATTGGGTTTCAAATATGGTGGAAGCTGAACCCAAAAGTACACAATCATGAAAGTTCTGATGAACACCTACGTTGCCTCGAGAATTGGAAAACCATGGCAACCGGTTTAAGGGTGAACAAAACCATAGATGCAGAAATAATCATTTCAATGGAATTCCAGAAGAAAAGGTGGAAGGAAATATTGTACAGGTTGCTCGACATTACACTGTTTCTGGCTAAACAGAACTTAGCATTTCGCGGCCAAAGGGATGACGAATTCTCATCAAATAGAGGAAACTTTCTTGAGATGGTTGAATTAATAGCTAAGTATGATCCTGTGCTAAAAGAGCACCTAATGAGACTGAAGTGCAGCTCAAGTGAACACAGGTCATCAGTTTCGCATCTCTCACCATCAACTCAAAATAAGTTTTTAAGTGTTCTGGCAAATCGAGTCAAAGAGAAACTTGTTACTGATATCAAGAGAGCTGTATACTACAGCGTTATGTTTGACAGTACACCAGATGTGACACACACTGACCAAATGTCAGAAGTTATCAGGTACATGCAAATGGAGGATGGAAGAGTTCAAGTGAAGGAAGTTTTTCTTGTTTTTTTTTTTCCTTTGAAGGGCAAAAAAGCTGCTGATATCAGTTCTGATATCCTGAAAAAGCTGGAAAGTGATGGACTGGACTTCATGCTGTGCCGTGCTCAGGGATATGACAATGTTGCCACCATGGCTGGGGTCCATGGTGGTGTACAAGCCATTCTTAAAGAAAAGAACAAGAAGGCAATTTTCAATGGTTGTGTGGACCATTCATTGAACTTGTGTGGTCAGCATTTTTTTGCCAAGAATTCTTTATTTTTTATTATCACACTGGCCGATTCCCACCAAGGCAGGGTGGCCCAAAAAAGAAAAACTTTCACCATCATTCACTCCATCATTGTCTTGCCAGAAGGGTGCTTTACACTACAGTTTTTAAATTGCAACATTTACACCCCTCCTTCAGAGTGCAGGCACTGTACTTCCCATCTCCAGGACTCAAGTCCGGCCTGCCGGTTTCCCTGAACCCCTTCATAAATGTTACTTTGCTCACACTCCAACAGCACGTCAAGTATTAAAAACCATTTGTCTCCATTCACTCCTATCAAACACGCTCACGCATGCCTGCTGGAAGTCCAAGCCCCTCGCACACAAAACCTCCTTTACCCCCTCCCTCCAACCTTTCCTAGGCCGACCCCTACCCCGCCTTCCTTCCACTACAGACTGATACACTCTTGAAGTCATTCTGTTTCGCTCCATTCTCTCTACATGTCCGAACCACCTCAACAACCCTTCCTCAGCCCTCTGGACAACAGTTTTGGTAATCACGCACCTCCTCCTAACATCCAAACTACGAATTCTCTGCATTATATTCACACCACACATTGCCCTCAGACATGACATCTCCAATGCTTCCAGCCTTCTCCTCACTGCAACATTCATCACCCATGCTTCACACCCATATAAGAGCGTTGGTAAAACTATACTCTCATACATTCCCCTCTTTGCCTCCAAGGACAAAGTTCTTTGTCTCCACAGACTCCTAAGTGCACCACTCACCCTTTTCCCCTCATCAATTCTATGATTCACTTCATCTTTCATAGACCCATCCGCTGACACGTCCACTCCCAAATATCTGAATACATTCACCTCCTCCATACTCTCTCCCTCCAATCTGATATCCAATCTTTCATCACCTAATCTTTTTGTTATCCTCATAACCTTACTCTTTCCTGTATTCACCTTTAATTTTCTTCTTTTGCACACCCTACCAAATTCATCCACCAATCTCTGCAACTTCTCTTCAGAATCTCCCAAGAGCACAGTGTCATCAGCAAAGAACAACTGTGACAACTCCCACTTTATGTGTGATTCTTTATCTTTTAACTCCACGCCTCTTGCCAAGACCCTCGCATTCACTTCTCTTACAACCCCATCTATAAATATATTAAACAACCACGGTGACATCACACATCCTTGTCTAAGGCCTACTTTTACTGGGAAATAATTTCCCTCTTTCCTACATACTCTAACTTGAGCCTCACTATCCTCGTAAAAACTCTTCACTGCTTTCAGTAACCTACCTCCTACACCATACACCTGCAACATCTGCCACATTGCCCCCCTATCCACCCTGTCATAAGCCTTTTCCAAATCCATAAATGCCACAAAGACCTCTTTAGCCTTATCTAAATACTGTTCACTTATATGTTTCACTGTAAACACCTGGTCCACACACCCCCTACCTTTCCTAAAGCCTCCTTGTTCATCTGCTATCCTATTCTCCGTCTTACTCTTAATTCTTTCAATAATAACTCTACCATACACTTTACCAAGTACACTCAACAGACTTATCCCCCTATAATTTTTGCACTCTCTTTTATCCCCTTTGCCTTTATACAAAGGAACTATGCATGCTCTCTGCCAATCCCTAGGTACCTTACCCTCTTCCATACATTTATTAAATAATTGCACCAACCACTCCAAAACTATATCCCCACCTGCTTTTAACATTTCTATCTTTATCCCATCAATCCCAGCTGCCTTACCCCCTTTCATTTTACCTACTGCCTCACGAACTTCCTCCACACTCACAACTGGCTCCTCTTCACTCCTGCAAGATGTTATTCCTCCTTGCCCTATACACGAAATCACAGCTTCCCTATCTTCATCAACATTTAACAATTCCTCAAAATATTCCCTCCATCTTCCCAATACCTCTAACTCTCCATTTAATAACTCTCCTCTCCTATTTTTAACTGACAAATCCATTTGTTCTCTAGGCTTCCTTAACTTGTTAATCTCGCTCCAAAACTTTTTTTTATTTTCAAAAAAATTTGTTGATAACATCTCACCCACTCTCTCATTTGCTCTCTTTTTACATTGCTTCACCACTCTCTTAACCTCTCTCTTTTTCTCCATATACTCTTCCCTCCTTGCATCACTTCTACTTTGTAAAAACTTCTCATATGCTAACTTTTTCTCCCTTACTACTCTCTTTACATCATCATTCCACCAATCGCTCCTCTTCCCTCCCGCACCCACTTTCCTGTAACCACAAACTTCTGCTGAACACACTAACACTACATTTTTAAACCTACCCCATACCTCTTCGACTCCATTGCCTATGCTCTCATTTGCCCATCTATGCTCCAATAGCTGTTTATATCTTACCCTAACTGCCTCCTCTTTTAGTTTATAAACCTTCACCTCTCTCTTCCCTGATGCTTCTATTCTCCTTGTATCCCATCTACCTTCTACTCTCAGTGTAGCTACAACTAGAAAGTGATCTGATATATCTGTGGCCAAGAATTCATCATGTATAAAATTTCTTTGCCTCCTCCACCCATCGATGGGATGTATTAATGGACCATACTGCAGTCTCTTTGAAAAGATTATCAACAACAAGATAGAGTTCTCATTACAATGCAGTGAAACCAGTAGCGGAATCTTTTGAGAAATTTGTGGCAGCGATTGAAGCTCTTTGCAATCCACGGGAAAATTTGGATACAAGAGGGGCAGCACAAGATCTTCTCCCTGCTGTGTGCGATTTCACATTTCTGTCTTATCTGTATTTCTGGTGTGACATACTTTGGGAGGTTCAGCTTGCACAACAGTGCTTGCAGACTAAGGATTTAACTCTTGACAAAGTGGTGGTGAAGCTAGAGGCACTGCGATTATTTCTGAATTAAGGGCGAGATCTCATAGTGGAAAATTCAATACAATAGGCACTTTTGAAATGTGAGAAGTATGGATTTCCAACAGAGAGAAGAATCAGGTTAAAGAAAAGGATGGCAGGGGAGCAGGCAAGAGATTCCGGATTCACTCTACAGGAAGAAAACAAGAGGGCGATTTTGGAGTACATTGATCGTTTTCATAATGAACTCGAGATAGGATCAAAAGCAATCAAGGATGTGGCAGCCATGTTTGTGGTCATTCAAACAAAGAACCTTGTACAAGCTACTGAAGAAGAATTGGAGGTGATAGCTTCAAGACTCACAGTCTTCTATAATGAAATATGCAAGAATGAGCTCATGCTTGAAATACCAAGACTAAGGAGGCACCTGCAAGCTGCTGATGTTGATTTTGAAAAAGTTAAGCACTGGACTACAATGGATGTACTAACATTCATAGTTGAATGGGATTTCACTGAATCTCTTCCAACTCTGACACTCTGCCTGAGGTTGTTCCTTACTATATGTGTTTCTGTGGCTTCTTGTGAAAGGAGTTTCTCCAAGTTGAAGCTGATTAAAAACTATTTACGGTCCACAATGAGTCGATCCAGAATCTCTGACATAGCAATGTTATCCATAGAAAATGGGTCAGTTGACAGCACTCATTTTGATGAGGTGTTAGATGATTTTGCAGGAATGAAGACAAGGAAATGTATGATCTGATTCACTGAGATGTTACCTGTACTCAAGGTCAGATCGGAACTAGTGTTTCTCTGATATTGCAATGTTTTTCTTTATTTTTTGTTTTTTTTGGCATTGTTGAAGAATAATAAATATAAGATGTGTTAGCTGTACTCAATGTGATATTTGAGTTTATGTTTCCTCAATATTACTACGATTATTTATTTTATCATTATAAAGTTGAGAAGTATTCTTCTGTTCAGTTTATGGCCCTTAAACGTTCTCATCGCTAAACGTTAGTCACTGGTCATGCAGTAGTGACGTAACTGGAGTTGACTCCCCCCCATCCTCCCACCCTTGGATTTCATAGAGGTGACACCAAAGATGCCGCCCCGGGTGACACCAACCCTAGCAACGCCTCTGGGTAAAGTTCCTAACTAAACAGAACAAGAAGTAAAGTTTGTGACTAAACAGAACAAGAAGTAAAGTTCCTAACTAAACAGAACAAGAAGTAAAGTTTGTGACTAAACAGAACAAGAAGTAAAGTTTCTGACTAAACAGAACAAGAGGTAAAGTTTCTGACTAAACAGAATTAGAAAATTTCTGAACAGGCCTTTCAGTGGGCGCCATGTAGAACTACATAACTGAGGTCAGGGTCCCATGTGTAGTTCTACATCATGAACTTCATCACTCGGGCCAGGGTTCTTGGTGAAGTTCTACATCATGAACTACATCACTGAGGCCATGGTCCCAGGTGTAGTTCTACATCATGAACTACATCACTGAGGAAAGGGTTCCTAGTGTAGTTCTACATCATGAACTACACCAATGAGGCCATGGTCCCAGGTGCAGTCCTACATCATGAACTACATCACTGAAGCCAGGGTCCCTCATGTAGTTCTACATCATGAACTACATCACTGAAGCCAGGGTCCCTCATGTAGTTCTACATCATGAACTACATCACTGAAGCCAGGGTCCCTCATGTAGTTCTACATCATGAACTACATCACTGAGGCCAGAGTCCCTCATGTAGTTCTACATCATGAGCTACATCACTGAGGCCAGAGTCCCTCATGTAGTTCTACATCATGAACTACATCACTGAGGCCAGAGTCCCTCATGTAGTTCTACATCATGAGCTACATCACTGAGGCCAGAGTCCCTCATGTAGTTCTACATCATGAACTACATCACTGAGGCCAGAGTCCCTCATGTAGTTCTACATCATGAACTACATCACTGAGGCCAGAGTCCCTCATGTAGTTCTACATCATGAACTACATCACTGAGGCCAGAGTCCCTCATGTAGTTCTACATCATGAGCTACATCACTGAGGCCAGAGTCCCTCATGTAGTTCTACATCATGAACTACATCACTGAGGCCAGAGTCCCTCATGTAGTTCTACATCATGAGCTACATCACTGAGGCCAGAGTCCCTCATGTAGTTCTACATCATGAACTACATCACTGAGGCCAGAGTCCCTCATGTAGTTCTACATCATGAACTACATCACTGAGGCCAGAGTCCCTCATGTAGTTCTACATCATGAGCTACATCACTGAGGCCAGAGTCCCTCATGTAGTTCTACATCATGAGCTACATCACTGAGGCCAGAGTCCCTCATGTAGTTCTACATCATGAACTACATCACTGAGGCCAGAGTCCCTCATGTAGTTCTACATCATGAGGTACATCACTGAGGCCAGAGTCCCTCATGTAGTTCTACATCATGAACTACATCACTGAGGCCAGAGTCCCTCATGTAGTTCTACATCATGAGCTACATCACTGAGGTCAGGGTCCCTCGTGTAATTCTTCATCATGGACTACATCACTGAAGCCTGGTGTAGTTCTACATCATGAACTCAGCTTGCTCAGGTAAGCTGTGAACAGTAAATTTTGGCCTGGATATAAAAGAATGAGTGTGTGTGTGGTGAGTGAGCATAATATTAAATAAAATCCTTCCCCACACACTGTATGATATGAAAAGCCAAACTCTGACCATGTGTTTGGTTTAAAATAGTGTCAGAGTTTTCTGGGATGGTTTTATGGTTTTATTGGCTCTTTCTTGATATCAATTGACAGAATGGAATACTTTTTTTTTTAACAAGTCGGCCGTCTCCCACTGAGGCAGGGTGACCCAAAAAGAAAGAAAATCCCCAAAAAGAAAATACTTTCATCATCATTCAACACTTTCACCTCACTCACACATAATCACTGTTTTTTATTTTTCAAAATATTTGGGGCACTGGGCGAGAGAACATATATACAGTGGACCCCCGCATAATGATCACCTCCCAATGCGACCAATTACGTAAGTGTATTTATGTAAGTGCGTTTGTACGTGTATGTTTGGGGGCCTGAAATGGACTAATCTACTTCACAATATTCCTTATGGGAAGAAATTCGGTCAGTACTGGCACCTGAACATACTTCTGGAATGAAAAAACATCGTTAACCGGGGGTCCACTGTATACATTTGGACCATTTAGGGGTTAATACCAACATGCTCCTTAATCTGTACCAACATAGAGTTTTGAATTAATCTTAGACTGCCCAAAATGCCTAGTCATGCTAGGTGTGATAGTGACCCTCTCGGTAATTAGTTTTATATAATATGTAAACCACACAATATCCTATTATATGTAAATGAATGAGAAGAAGCTGGATGTCCTGGCTTTAAGTGAAACGAAGCTGAAGGGGGTGGGAGAGTTTCAATGGAGAGGAATAAATGGGATTAGGTCAGGGGTTTCAAATAGAGTTAGAGCTAAAGAAGGAGTAGCAATAATGTTGAAGGATAAGCTATGGCAGGAAAAGAGGGACTATAAATGTATTAATTCAAGGATTATGTGGAGTAAAATAAAGATTGGATGTGAAAAGTGGGTTATAGTAAGCGTGTATGCACCTGGAGAAGAAAGAAGTGTAGAGGAGAGAGAGAGATTTTGGGAAATGTTGAGTGAATGCGTGGGGAGTTTTGAATCAAGTGTGAGAGTAATGGTGGTTGGGGATTTCAATGCTAAAGTGGGTAAAAATGTTATGGAGGGAGAATTAGGTAAATTTGGGGTGCCAGGGGTAAATGTAAATGGGGAGCCTTTAATTGAGCTATGTGTAGAAAGAGATTTGGTAATAAGTAATACATATTTTATGAAAAAGAGGATAAGTAGTTTGTTAGATTATGTATTGGTGGATAAAAGGTTGATGGGTAGGCTCCAGGATGTACATGTTTATAGAGGGGCAACTGATGTATCGGATCATTATTTAGTTGTAGCTACAGTTAGAGTAAGAGGTAGATGGGAAAAGAGGAAGGTAGCAACAACAAGTAAGAGGGAGGTGAAAGTGTATAAACTAAGGGAGGAGGAAGTTCGGGGGAGATATAAGCGCCTGTTGGCAGAAAGGTGGGCTAGTGCAAAGATGAGTAGTGGGGGGGTTGAAGAGGGTTGGAATAGTTTTAAAAATGCAGTATTAGAATGTGGGGGCAGAAGTTTGTGGTTATAGGAGGGTGGGGGCAGGTGGAAAGAGGAGTGATTGGTGGAATGATGAAGTAAAGGGTGTGATAAAAGAGAAAAAGTTAGCTTATGAGAGATTTTTACAAAGCAGAAGAGTTATAAGAAGAGCAGAGTACAGTGGACCCCCGCATAACGATCACCTCCGAATGCGACCAATTATGTAAGTGTATTTATGTAAGTGCGTTTGTACGTATATGTTTGGGGGTCTGAAATGGACTAATCTACTTCACAATATTCCTTATGGGAACAAATTCGGTCAGTACTGGCACCTGAACATACTTCTGGATTGAAAAAATATCGTTAACCAGGGGTCCACTGTATATGGAGAGTAAAAGAAAGGTGAAGAGAGTGGTGAGAGAGTGCAAAAGGAGAGCAGATGATAGAGTGGGAGAGGCACTGTCAAGAAATTTTAATGAAAATAAGAAAAATTTTTGGAGTTAAACAAGTTAAGAAAGCCTAGGGAAAGTATAGATTTGTCAGTTAAAAACAGAGTAGGGGAGTTAGTAGATGGGGAGAGGGAGGTATTAGGTAGATGGCAAGAATATTTTGAGGAACTTTTAAATGTTGAGGAAGAAAGGGAGACGGTAATTTCATGCACTGGTCAGGGAGGTATACCATCTTTTAGGAGCGAAGAAGAGCAGAATGTAAGTGTGGTGGAGGTACACGAGGCATTACGTAGAATGAAAGGGGGTAAAGCAGCTGGAACTGATGGGATCATGACAGAAACGTTAAAAGCAAGGGGGGATATAGTGTTGGAGTGGTTGGTACTTTTGTTTAATAAATGTATGAAAGAGGGGAAGGTACCTAGGGATTGGCGGAGAGCATGTATAGTCCCTTTATATAAAGGGAAAGGGGACAAAAGAGATTGTAAAAATTATAGAGGAATAAGTTTATTGAGTATACCAGGAAAAGTGTACGGTAGGGTTATAATTGAAAGAATTAGAGGTAAGACAGAATGTAGGATTGCGGATGAGCAAGGAGGTTTCAGAGTGGGTAGGGGATGTGTAGATCAAGTGTTTACATTGAAGCATATATGTGAACAGTATTTAGATAAAGGTAGGGAAGTTTTTATTGCATTTATGGATTTAGAAAAGGCATATGATAGAGTGGATAGGGGAGCAATGTGGCAGATGTTGCAAGTATATGGAATAGGTGGTAAGTTACTAAATGCTGTAAAGAGTTTTTATGAGGATAGTGAGGCTCAGGTTAGGGTGTGTAGAAGAGAGGGAAACTATTTCCCGGTAAAAGTAGGTCTTAGACAGGGATGTGTAATGTCACCATGGTTGTTTAATATATTTATAGATGGGGTTGTAAAAGAAGTAAATGCTAGGGTGTTCGGGAGAGGGGTAGGATTAAATTATGGGGAATCAAATTCAAAATGGGAATTAACACAGTTACTTTTTGCTGATGATACTGTGCTTATGGGAGATTCTAAAGAAAAATTGCAAAGGTTAGTGGATGAGTTTGGGAATGTGTGTAAATTTAGAAAGTTGAAAGTGAACATAGAAAAGAGTAAGGTGATGAGGGTATCAAATGATTTAGATAAAGAAAAATTGGATATCAAATTGGGGAGGAGGAGTATGGAAGAAGTGAATGCTTTCAGATACTTGGGAGTTGACGTGTCGGCGGATGGATTTATGAAGGATGAGGTTAATCATAGAATTGATGAGGGAAAAAAGGCGAGTGGTGCATTGAGGTATATGTGGAGTCAAAAAATGTTATCTATGGAGGCAAAGAAGGGAATGTATGAAAGTATAGTAGTACCAACACTCTTATATGGGTGCGAAGCTTGGGTGGTAAATGCAGCAGCGAGGAGACGGTTGGAGGCAGTGGAGATGTCCTGTCTAAGGGCAATGTGTGGTGTAAATATTATGCAGAAAATTCGGAGTGTGGAAATTAGGAAAAGGTGTGGAGTTAATAAAAGTATTAGTCAGAGGGCAGAAGAGGGGTTGTTGAGGTGGTTTGGTCATTTAGAGAGAATGGATCAAAGTAGAATGACATGGAAAGCATATAAATCTATAGGGGAAGGAAGGCGAGGTAGGGGTCGTCCTCGAAAGGGTTGGAGAGAGGGGGTAAAGGAGGTTTTGTGGGCAAGGGGCTTGGACTTCCAGCAAGCGTGCGTGAGCGTGTTAGATAGGAGTGAATGGAGACGAATGGTACTTGGGACCTGACGATCTGTTGGAGTGTGAGCAGGGTAATATTTAGTGAAGGGATTCAGGGAAACCGGTTATTTTCATATAGTTGGACTTGAGTCCTGGAAATGGGAAGTACAATGCCTGCACTTTAAAGGAGGGGTTTGGGATATTGGCAGTTTGGAGGGATATGTTGTGTATCTTTATACATATATGCTTCTAAATTGTTGCATTCTGAGCACCTCTGCAAAAACAGTGATTATGTGTGAGTGTGGTGAAAGTGTTGAATGATGATGAAAGCATTTTCTTTTTGGGGATTTTCTTTCTTTTTTGGGTCACCCTGCCTCGGTGGGAGATGGCCGACTTGTTGAAAAAAAAAAAAAATGTAAACCCCACATTGCAATCTTCATAAGAGAACAAACTTGATCTGATTTGATTTATTCCATGCACTTTTAGCATAGCTGATGGCATCTGCAATGTTGAATTTATTCCAGAAGCTTGGTACTGCCAGGTTGGAGTCAGAGTCCATCCAAATTTTTTCCCCTCCCGTAAACTGAACTGTGTTAAGTTAATTTTATGAAGTGTTGTATAAAATTATGCCACAATTTTTAAATAGTGCAATAACCAAAACAAGCCAAATAAAACTGTGTAATATAAGGGTGTGGCATGCAAAGAGTACGTAACCTTTATTCGGCGCATGTACACACCCTCATTGAAAGGCTATCTCCCCCAACCAGCAAACCAGGTAGTACTAGGGCTGATGATGGGACCCCGTCGTTTAAGCAGTACCCAGGTTCCAGCCAATGAGAAGATGGTTTTGGCAATCACAGAGGTGATGTGGGTACCACTCATCTGTCTGCCCTTGTCATTCCCATTCTAGAGCTGGTTGAAGCACGGTCTGCTGTCTAGTGGCTTCTATTCTGCCTTGCTTACCATGGAGTGCACTAATACCTATTGTTGTACATAGTGTATATAGTGTACATACTTCTGTTCTAAATTGGTGAAGGATAATACAAGTCAAAAGTTTTTCTGCTGTGTTTATTTTGCTCCCTTTACACCCAGGATAACAGGTCTTTGGGACTCCTGGGTTGTCATAAAAGGTCTACTGTATCATAAATTGTACTACCTCATATTAATTAGTATAGAGTAAAATATTGAATATTTGTAATCTACCACTCATCACTTGTCTAGACTTAGGTAGTCTAAGTATTAGGTTAAGTCTGCCTGAAATGCCCCACCATGATCGTGGCTTTACACAAATAACCCGCACATAAAAGACAGAAGCTTACGACGACGTTTCGGTCCGACTTGGACCATTGACAAAGTCACACTAACAGAGGAGGAGCAGAACGGCTATATATAGGCAGGAAGAGGTAGAGGTAGTAGTAGTGGTAGTAGTAGTAGTAGTAGATGCCTTCCTCTCCCACTACATTGTAAAATGCTCCAAACTTCAGAACACCCGTGACTTAACCTGATTCCTCATTTTTTCTTCTTCTTCTTTTTCTTCTTCCTCTTCCCCTTTCCTCTCTCCTTTTCTCCTCTGGGTTGTCTTTCTCTCTCCTGTCTCGTGTTTCTGTTCCTTCTTTATTTTTCTTCACCACTTCCCCTTTCACGCACCTCGGTGCGCTTGCTCTCCCTCTGTGGGTTTCTAGCTCTCTTGCAGTGCTCCCCTTCCTTTGTATTTGACTGGCTCGTCTTCCTTATTTCCCACTTCTACCACTACCACTACCACTACCTCTTCTTCTTCTTCTACATCTACTGATGAAATTAGACACATGTGCGGCGTCTGGTTGTCTTTGTTGTGGACGTTTCGCCATCCAGTGGCTGGCTGGATGGCGAAACGTCTACGGTGGGGATGCCCGGGTGTTGTGCATGTGTCATTTCATCCTGTCGGTATCATATACAATTCTTGTACTACTACTACTACTACTACTACCACTACTACTACCTCTACCTCTTCCTGCCTATATATAGCCGTTCTGCTCCTCCTCTGTTAGTGTGACTTTGTCAATGGTCCAAGTCGGACCGAAACGTCGTCGTAAGCTTCTGTCTTTTATGTGCGGGTTATTTGTGTATCGTTCCAGTCACGGTATTGTGCCTTTGTGTTATTTATATATCGTGGCTTTCCTTGTACCAATCAAATTATGAAACGTAATCACACATTGTATCCATTGCAAAGAAACAATTTTGTATTTTGTAAATTTTTTCGTTTTCTATTATGAGTCCTAGCTTATGCCTGCCTAAAATGCTCTGCATATTTAAATATGGGCATTTATATGTAAAAAAAAATTTGTGTAAACATCCCTATTCAATAGTTTTCCAATGCCAGTGGATGGTGCTGATGACCAATATGGATGTCTTAAGACAGTGGCAGATTTCAGTCAGGTTTCTCATAAGCAAATACAGCCTCTCCTTACTTAGTGACGTACTCATTTACTGATGACTCAGATTTACGAAGTGCTCTCTGACCAGCACGCATGCCTAAAATGTGTATTAGAGCTGATTTCCTCTATTCTGCTCATTACAACATACAGTAGAACCCCGAGTTTTGTACAGCTCCCAACTCGAACAATTATGTAAGTGTATTATTGTAAGTGCTTTTGTAAGTGTATTTTTGGGGGTCTAAAACAGACTAATCTAATTTACATTATTCCTTATGGAAACAAATTCATTCAGTAATGGCACTCGAACAGCCTTCTGGAACTAATTATGGCCGAAACTCAGGGTGCCACTGTATGGTACACTACTGTGTAAACATTTAAAAAATATACTTAAAATATTATAAATGGTGCAAGGGTGACATTAAAGCAATATAAAAGATAGTTGACATAAACCCACTACCATTATAGTATGCTCCTTGTTTGGCGATGAATTCGTTTACCAACACAGTATTAGGAATGGAATTCTGTCGTTAGGGAAGGAGAGGCTGCATTATAATAGGTTAGAATCCTATACTATCATACATGTGCCAAAACTATACACAGGCACTAGCATACTTATCTTATTAGATCATCAAAACAATGCAAAACTTCCCAGTCCAAACAAGTCAAGACTACTAAGCAGAGCACTGGAAGGTTAACCATGTACAAGGGAGGATAGAGATTTCAACAGACACACAAGCAGTAGAGGTAAGATATTTCTTTGAAAATAATATCAGAAATGAATGGCCAGAAGAAGGAACCTCTAATTCTTATGAATTTGAAAAAAAAATTATTTATATAAAATATTACAAATTCAACATCATTCTAAAGAGAGAAATTTACCATCATTGCAGGAGTATATGCCAAGTTTCCTCCAATAGCAGTGAAATTAAAGGGAGATATTGCTGCTACGAAGCCTTCCAACCCACGCAGTCTAAGTTTGTTGACAGTTACATTTGGTTCAGGACTTCGAGGCTGCCATTTTGTTCCTTCTTTGGCATATAAAGCATTAAATCTGCAAAAATATTTACAGCATTAATGACTGATCAAGTGATTACTAAAAAAATGACAGCAACTATAAATTTTAAAAAATTCACATTAAGCACTAAACCCATTGTTATGTTGGTTGTCCCTTATTACTTTGATAGTAAGGTTCTCACTACATGTTCTAGTGTGGGGTAGCTTTTTACTTAATGGCCTTATCTGTCTAGGGGTAATACTTACATTATGGCTGATCATCCTGAGTGTGTCTGATATCCTTTCACCAGCCCTCTTCACAGGTTATGTAAACTACTACTATAAAAATATAACTGTATTCTCAATAGATATGTACAGAATATACAATTACAGCCTCACATTTTCAAAACAAAGATCTACACACTCCATAGCTGTTCTCCACATGGTGTATTCCAACAACTTTTGTCCTTCTCTCTTCTTGACATAACTCTGGGCTAACCAGTGTTTTGACACACTTTAGTCACCCTGGGTATGGTGGCCACAACTTAAATTATAAAAACTCACCCCTGGAGCACACATAATGCCCCAAAAGACAGAAGAAGGACCCAGAGATCCTGCCAGGTTGAAGGTCAGCCACAGAGAGAGAGAGACAGAGAGAGAGAGAAGCCTAGCTAAGCTCCTCCCACCAAAACAAAAGACTGTTGCCAAGCACAATTCTCCAGTTACCACAATTCTACCACACCTTAATTTTACTTTTACAAAAAGAAATACAACTTTATAAACTACTTATTTAAATTGTGTGTGTGTCTATAGGATAACCTATTATATTGAGAAAAAGGCTTGACCCAGCTGCCTCTCAGTCATAAGGTTGATCAGCCCTTCTGACATTTAGAACTGAGTCCCCATCAATTCAATATAATTAGGTATTCCAGAGTAACTGTTACTTATAAATACATGCTGGGTCCTATAGCCTCATAACACCCCCGCCTCCAGACGAAGTCGCACAAAAGCTAGCCGTGTCCCTCAGGATACGGCTAGTAAAAGTATATTGCTTAAGTCTGAAGGCGGTAAACAAGACTACTAGAAATGCTACATATTTCCCAGCACCATAACTACTCTTCACTTTACTGTTATTTACAACAGATTGCAGAATTTTTTAGAAAAGCATTTTAACCATACCCATATACATACTCAAGGGTGTAACTATTTACAATTTTAGTGGCTTTTAAACAATACACATTACAATGCAAGAATTGCACACAATGTCCACTGTGAAAGCCCGCACCAACAGGCCTGTGCCTCTGCTGCGGTAATCCAGCAAGCAACTGGTATTCCAGGGTGGCATCTTCCTGATCAGGAGACGAGAGTAGAGCCAAACCCAGAGCAGTCAGGTGTACACCAGGCAGGAAACTTCACAAAACATGTCAAGGTGTCTCTCACTTGGTGGCCGAACCAAACGGTGAGACTTCCAGTCAACACTCACGATCCTTAACATGGTCAGGCACTCAAGCCCATCTTCCGAGGTCCCACTCCACACAAATCCTCCAAACTTATGAAGAGGAGGCTGACATAGAACATGGAGGGGTCCAAGGGACCACAAAGGCAAATCGTCGGGCCGTTTTGTATATAGAGCACACCAAGACACAACATCACATACCTTCCTGAACGTCTCATGTTACCGAAGGTTGTCAACCACTGCCTCAACTCACATTTACGTACACCCTGACCCTTGTCACACTTTTGGCTCTGACTCGACTCCTTCACAGTCAGATGGCTGGTAGAGAGTACTCAGGCTCGCTGAGAGTCCACCACTGCAAAAACAACAAGGTCAGCACAAGACAAACACTATGTACAAAGTACGCACCATGCATCTACATGAAACATCTAGAGAGAGCATCAGCAATCACATTCTCTGAGCCTTTTATATATTTGACTTCCAAATTAAAAGGCTGTAGGAACAAAGCCCATTTTAAGAGTCTGATTTTAGTCACCATACACAGGAACAGGATGAAGAAATCTTGAGACATGTACAAATGCTGAATAGCCAGCCCCAAAATGAAAATTTTCTTTCCTGTGGTAAAATGTTGACATTTAAACTTAGAAGGTTGTTCATAGATAGTAACAGTTCTGCAACCTCTCGCAGTGCAACAACAAACACCAAAGACATCTCTTTGCACCCAGGTTGGATACATCAAGTTTACACAAATACCATCACGTTCCATCTCACACACAAATTTTAAGCACACAATGAACACAATTTGCATTACACACATTAAAATGGTACTGGAACACAGGCCATGGAAATTACATCTTCCTGCCCCACGTTTTAGTTTATTTAAAATGTTTGCATCTCTTAGTGCATAAGTATCAATCTTTCTAATCCTGTAAACCTTAGTTGTTAAACGTACTTTGTGGTAGTCAGTGTTTATGCCCAGGATGCCATCTAATTTGGGAACCATGAAGCATGGGAATGCCCACTGACTCTCACTAAGCACTACAAACTGGTGTTGGAAGAATTTCACTTCTTCCTCCATCTCCAATTTTTCATACAGATTTTTCCCACACAAAAATTGTTGAATTGGCTCAGCTTCCTTAACAATTTCTTCATGGAGTTTCAACTTTTCTCCATTACTGACATCCCAAACTTTTATAAAGTTCCAAGGTGGCTGAGTCAACTCTCCAACATTTTTCTCATTAAAACCAAGCTTTACATTTGAAAACGTGTAAAAAACTTTGATCTACATTTTTTTTTGTTATATTTGAAAATATGTATAAAAAGTAGATATACTTTTGGAGCACTACGCATGTGAATGTACATCTCTTTGGACAGTTTAAGGGTTAAAAATAGGAATTACATTAGCCAACTTCCACATATCAGACACTACACCTGTTTGAAGAGATAAATTAAAAATATTAGTTAATGGTTCACAGAGTTCCATTTTGCATTCCTTAAGAACCCTTGAAAAAAGCTCATCAGGACCCGGCGACTTATTTTGCTTCAGTCGATCTATTTGTTTCATAACCATTTCACTAGCGACTGTGATGTTACATAATTTATCCTTTTCAGGCCCACTATAAAAATTAATTACTGGAATATTGTAAATGTCTTCCTGTGTAAAAACAGAGAGAAAACAATTATTTAAAATCTAGCACATTTTGTTCTCTTTGTCAGTAAGATGCCCATAGTTATTTTTAAGGGGACCTATCTCATCTCTAACTTTTGTTCTATACACTTGGAAAAAACTTTTTGGGTTAGTTTTCAAATCCTTAGGAACCTTAATTTCATAGTCCCGTATAGCTTTTTTATCCTCTTGTTAATGTCCCTCTTAATGTCAATATACTGATTCATAAGATGACCCTCACCTCTTTTGATACGGCTATAAATTCCTTTCTTATACCCTAAAAGATTTTTGAGCCTATTATTCATCCATTTTGGGTCATTTCTATTTGATCTCATTTCTTTATATGGGATAAATGTTCTTTGGGCAGCATGCATGGTGTTCAGAAAACTGTCCTATTGATAGCCCTCTTCGTTACCCCCAATCAACAGATAAGTGTTCTCTAAGCCCATTGTAATCTGCCAAAGCAAAAATCTGGAACTGTTACTGAGTTATCCCTACTATCATACTTCCATTCTATGCTAAAGGTAATTGATTAATGATCGCTTGTGCCGAGTTCCTCTGTAATTTCTAAATTATTAACAAGGGTTTCCTTGTTTGCCAGAACCAAATCAAGCAGGTTATTTCCCTTTGTAGGTTCTGTCACAAACTGCTTCAAAAAATAGTCCTGAACTACTTCTAAGAAGTCATTTGATTCTAAATTCCCAGTCAAGAAATTCCAATCAACGTGACTAAAGTCAGTCCCCTAGAATTACTACATTATCCTGCCTTGTGGCCTTAACAATTTCCTCCCACAGTAATTTCCCTTGGTCCCTATCTAAGTTTGGGGAACGGTATATAACTCCTAGAATCAATTTTTCATGCCCCTCTGAAAATTCTATCCAGACAGACTCTGTAAGTGTTACCTCAGACTTAATACCCATTTTTATACAACAGTTCGAGCAATCTTGGACATACAGTGCCACCCCGCCCCCCTTACCGATATTTCTATCTACTTGGAACAATTTAAAACCATGAATTTGACATTCTGCAGGCATGTCCCGACTTTTGGAATTAAACCATGTCTCAGTGATTGCAAATACATCAATGTTACCTGCACTACCAACTAATCTCAACTTGTCCATCTTATTCCTAGCACTACGGCTATTAGCATAATATATTTTTAAAGACCCTCCTTTCTCTTTACCTTCCTGCTCATTTCTGCTTTTCCACTAAACCTATTACTGTCCTTGTCACCTAGTGCCAATGGCTTTCCAATATCTACCTCATTCTGCCTATTACTAGTTCCCCTGGAATTCATAATATTACTACACTGGGACTTCACTGTATTCTCGCCAAAACCCATACCACTATCTATTCCTAGTTTAAAGTCCTAACAGCTCCCTCCACTGCAGTTGCCAGTGCCCCACCCCAGACCTAGATAAGTGAACCCCATCCCTGGCATACATGTCATTTCTGCCATAGAAGAGGTCCCAGTTGTCAATGAATGTGACCACATTTTCCTTACAGTATTTGTCCAGCCAGCAATTGACACCAACTGCCCTGGACAACCATCTGTTTCCAACTCCTCTCCTCACTCCTACGTCTGCCAACATCGTTGCCTCCTGCACTGAGGCAGAGAATAGGATTGCTCCCATTACCTTTCATGATGTCTTCCAGACAGCTAACAATATCCCCCATCCCAGCCCCAGGAAAACATACCCTCTACCTCCTCTGCCTGTCCCTAAGACAAAAGGCCCTATCCATAAACTTAACCTGCCCCCAACTAAAACAATGTTCTTACCTTCACTTGTGGAATTCGACATGACATTCTCGATGGTCTTTGTTGGGGCTTCAAGGGATGTCTCACTCACATCTGCCAATGCTTCCTTGGTGCTCCTTGTAACGTTCCCAGTAGACAACCCACATTCATCAGGTAGCACCGAAAATGGGCTGGAAGTTTCCACAGCAGTCTTCTGGTTCTTCATTGTTTCTGCCTCTCCAACAGTCTTCTTGATCCTCAGCTTGGTTCCATGTTGTGCAGCCACTGACCAGGTTCCTCTCTTAACCTGAGGACTCACAACAGGAGAATTACTACAAATCCTCTTTTTCTCCGTTAATCGCCGTATCGCCAGCTTAGCAACCCTAAGCTCCTCTTTTAGCTGTTGGTAGAGTTGCTCAAGAGAGGGAATCCTGGTTCAGATTCACAAAGAGCGCGCGCACAATTCTTCTACTTAGCTCAGGGAGGACGTGTTGAGTGTGCTCTCTGCAGACTGAACCAAGATGCCCTCCATCGAGCAACTTTACCAGCAGCTTAAGAAAGAATTGAGGGTGGCGAAGATGGAGATACAGTGATTGACTGAAGAAAACAAGATGATTCGTAGTAGTCCTCCTGCTGTGAGTCCTCAGGTCAAGAAGGGAACCTGGACAGTGGCTGGACAGCATGGAACAAAGTTGACGATCTAGAAGACGAATGGAAAGGTAGCAACGATGAAGAAGAAAGAGACTGCTGTAGAAACTGTTGTGGAAACATCTAATGCATTCTCTGTGCTACCCTCGACCAATGATGGCATTATATAACGTTAAATCCGACCAGCGATACATTTTAGCGCAAAAATTTTGCCTCGACTAGCACTAAAAAACTCGACCAACGTGATTCGTTCCGTTCGAGACGTGTCCACTTGCGGCCTGAGCACGCTCACTTGTCCCGTGGGTGCCAGTGTTTACAAGCCAACCACCGCGGTCGCATCCAAACATACAATCGGAACATTTCATATCATCACAGTGCTTTTAGTGATTGCACCTGCAAAATAAGTCACCATGGGCCCCAAGAAAGCTTCTAGTGCCAACCCTGTGATAAAAAGGATGAGAATTAGTATGGAAATTAAGAAAGATTTTGAAGGGTTTGGGGCTAACCCTGAGATGCCTATGCCAGTTGTGGAATCCATTGTGCCTACCTCAAAGATTAAGGAAATGTGTGCAAAGTGGGTTGAACTGCAAACCTTTATGGATGAAAATCACCCTAACACAGCCATTGCAAGCCGTGCTGGTGACTATTACAATGACAATGTTATGGCCCATTTTAGACAAATCTTAAAGAAACGGGAGGTACAGAGCTCTATGGACAAATATGTTGTGCGAAAGAGGTCCAGTGACTCTCAAGCTGGTCCTAGTGGCATTAAAAGAAGAAGAGAAGTAACCCCAGAAAAATACTTGACACCTCAAGTCCTAATGGAAGGGGATTCCCCTTCTAAACACTAACACCATCCACACTCTCCCCTCCTCCCATCCCATCAATCATCACCAGATCTTCAATAAAGGTAAGTGTCATGTAATTGTACATGTCTTCTTCAGTTTGTGTGTATTAAAATCAATATTTCATGTGGTAAAAATTTTTTTTTTCAATACTTTGGGGTGTCAGGAACAGATTAATTTGATTTCCATTATTTCTTATGGGGAAAATTAACTCAACTAACGATAATTTTGACTAACGATGAGCTCTCAGGAACGGATTAATATCGTTGGTGCACTGTATTGTTGTTGTTGAGGATAGCCAGGTTAGGTACATGGATAGGGTCTTCTGCTTGCAGGACAGGAATAGGAGATAGAGGGTTTGCTTTCCTGGGGCTGGGATGGAGGATATTGTTAGCTGGCTTGACAACATCATGAGCGGTAATGGGATCAATCCTATTATCTGCCTCAGTGCTAGAGGATATGATGTAGGCAAGCATAGAAGTGAGGATTTAGTTAGAAGGTTCAGGACAGCAATAGACATAATTAGGAAGAAGGGGGGGCACCCAGTTATATGTGGCATTTTGCCAAGAAGGGGTGTTGGAAATGAATGGTTGTCCAGAGCAATTGGTATTAATTGTTGCCTGGATAAACACTGTAAGGATAATGCAGTACCAATCATTGACAACTGGGACAACTTCTATGGCCGAAATGACACGTATGCCATGGATGGGGTTTGCTTATCCAGGGCAGGTGGGGGTTTTCTTGCTAGCTCAGTTGAAGGGGTTGTTAGGACTTTAACCCTTTCAGGGTTTCAGACGTACTAGTGCGACTTACACACCAGGGTTTTTGACGTACTAGTACACCTAAATTCTAGCACCCTCAAATCTAGAGAGAGAAAGCTGGTAGGTCTACACATGAAAGAATGGGTCTATGTGGTCAGTGTGCACAGTATAAAAAAAAATCCTGCAGCACACAGTACGTAATAAGAAAAAAAACTTCGTGTTTTTGGATTAACCCTTTGAGGGTCGGCAGGCCCTCTCAGAGACTTGTTCTCAGGGTCGCCCAAATTTCAAAAAAAAAAAAATTATTTTTTCTTATGAAAAGATAGTTTTTTTTTCTAAACATTATAGGCTAAACAAAAATTTTTTACCATCAATACTTACCGAGATATGAAGGCGTGAAGTTGACAGAAAATGCCCCATGTATGGTATCATCGCTGACTGCCGTCACCCGGTATTATTTTTTGTTTTTTAGGTACTATTTTCTATTATTTTTTAATTTTTTTTTTCCAAGTTACTTTTATGGCCTGTGAGACCAACATTAGCACTATTTTATAAGTTTTTTCTCTTTATTTACTACACAATAACTCCAGAAACACTGTTGTCCTTTATTGTTTATAATTGTTGTTCTCACACACAAACGATATAAAATGTTGTTTATTACTATTTTTCTATATTTTATATACACATATTCAGTTACAGGGAATGTCTCTAGAAGTTCTGCAGCCTGTGTAAGTCTTTGAAACATAGTGTCATGCACTGTGGTGTTTTACACTCCTCACACATAAAACAAGTGTCTCTGCATTGTTGAGGGCATTTTTTTGCATGTGCACAGACGTAACACCTCTTCTGAGCCTTTTTCTTGAAAGCAGTAGCAGGCAGTTTTACTAGGAAGTGATCACCATGCTTCAGATGAGAAGGTAGTTGTTGATAATTTAGTGGGTGGTCTATTGCAGGTGTTGTTCCTTGGTACTTGAATACTATTTGTCTGGTGACAAACAAAATTTGCCATATGATGGTTTGTTTCTGGTCCTCATCTTATACATATTATAAGCACTGAGCATGGAAATGTCCAGAAGATCAAAAAAGAGTTTTATGTACCACTTATAACTCTTGTGAACACAATCAGCAAACCCAATCTGCATGTCACATTTGTCCACTGAGCGCATACTGAGGGTGTAATCAATCACAGCTGTAGGTTTTAGAATGGGTTCATTGCTTTCTCTATGCTGCCTGCCAGTGTCTGCCATTTCATTAGGGTGAACTGATGACAACAGTGTGACATCTCGTTTGTCATGCCACCGAAATGCCATGATGTCAGTGGCAGCAAATGCCTGCACCTCACCTCTACGAGTGCCAGCGTCAAACCTGGGCATATGCTTATGATTTGCACGCACTGTGCCACACACATCTGTCATGTTCACTCGCAAAAAATCACTGAGTGAGGGGTTTGTGTACCAGTTATCAGTATATAATATATGCCCCTTACCAAGGTATGGTTCTATCATTGTTCTAACCACATCACCAGAGATGCCCAATAACTTCCTGGTATTTTGCAATGTTTAACTTCCAGTGTACACAGTAATATCCAATACCAGACCACTGTAACAATCACAAAGCACGAACAACTTTATACCAAAGTGTTTCCTCTGCTTGGCATGTACTGCTTGAAAGAGAGTCTTCCTTTGAACAGAATCAAAGACTCATCAATTACAAGCTTCCTGAAGGGATAAAAATACATATTGAATTTCTCTTTAAGATACACAAACACATTCCTAATCTTATATAACCTGTCATTTCTGTCAGGCCTGGTTTTGTCTGAGAAGTGAAGCATACGTAACAACACAAATCGATTCACTCGTATTATATCACTGAAATCTGGGGTTTCAATCAGGCAGTCTGTTGACCAGTATGATTTCACTCTGTGCTTATACACATGTGGCATAAGCATTATTGTGGCAAAGAAAAGATACATCTCAGCCACAGTTGTCTCCTTCCACTGGTGTAGATGTGATTTTGGTGAAAGTATTGTGTTTGCCATGGTGTACTCGTAGTATCTGTTGCTTTCCCTGACAATAATTTCCATCAGGGGTTCATCAAAGAATAACTCGAAACATTCCAGTTCAGTGGCATTGTTCCCCAGTTTACAACATGGCCATATTCCACTTTGGCTTTCATCAAACTGGTGGGGATTTGGAACAAATCCCAGGTGTGGTCTGCTGGTGGGTACTGGACATTGACAGGTGGTTGTGGTTTTGGAGGTTGTGGTTGTGGAGGTTGAGGTTGTGGAGGCTGGTGTGGTGGGTGGGTGGGGGATGGTAGCCTTTGTTGTAGACCAGCTGAGGCAGCAGCATGGGTGGCAGTGATGTGGGTGGCAGCATGGCCCACTGCTGGTGCCTCACGGCCGGCACCACCACTACCACCACCATGCACATTTTCCATCCCAATTGCAACACTATCATCGTCATTTTCACTGTCTGTTCCTGTTGTACAGCCATGGGATGTACTCCGAGATGTACTCCTTCCCCTTGGAATAGCATATGGCACACTACCAGAGAACATATATCGTTTTACATACTGACACTTCACTGGAGAATATTCCACTTCACTATCACTACAGGAACTGGTTTCAAGAGCTTGTAGTTCATATTCACTATCACTATCATCACCAATGCCCACATTTGAGCCCGGGATTTGGGAAAATAGGAGTTTCCTCTTTGATTCTGGTACAACTGAATGTGAACAAGACACCCCAGCAGCAGAGGTGGAAGGCTGAGGGTCGTCTGGGTTTTCCTCACTATTACCGATATTATGGTCATTAGTTTTGATCACAACCTCACCAAAACCTTGAAACTCATCTTCACTGGCACTTCCATCTGTATTAGAACTGTCACTGGGGAACAAAAGTGTCCCAATTCGCTGAGGAGTGAGGAGCTTCTTACCACGAGGCATGGTGAACAAGGTCTACTAAAATGGCGTCCCCACAATACGCCACTGCGTCCCAGATTTTTTTTCTACTGCGCATACTGACCACACACACCCATTCTCTCACACCTAGGCCTACCAGCCTTTTCCCGCAAGATTTGAAGGCACTAGAATTTATGTGTACTAGTACGTCAAAAACACTGGCATGTAAGCCGTACTAGTATGGCCGAAACCCTGAAAGGGTTAAAACAGTGACTTTGCACTGTATTTTTGTATGGTATTTATTGTTGTATACTAGTTTTCCTGGTCTCATTTTATAGAATGGAAGACATACAGTGGACACCCGGTTTACGATATTATTTCATTCCAGAAGTATGTTCAGGTGCCAGTACTGAACGAACTTGTTCCCATAAGGAATATTGTGAATTAGATTAGTCCATTGCAGATCCCCAAACATACACGTACAAACGCACTTACATAAATACACTTACATAATTGGTCGCATTTGGAGGTGATCGTAAAGCGGGGGTCCACTGTATTACAGAAATTGTGATAATTTTTGACTGGTTTTACAATGAAAAGTACATGTACCTTGAAATTGAGCACAAAGTAGCAGAAATGTTCGATTTTTACCAAAGTTCAAAAGTAAACAAATCATGCTAAGCATCCAATACATGTCAACTGGCGAGTCTAATATTCTTTCACAAGTGTGCCGATATTATTTATACCATTTCTAAACTAATGCAGTAGTCTGCATCACAGTAAATCTTCTATTTTTTGTGAGAATAAAAATTCAAAGTGGAAAGCAAAAGAATGATAAGCACCACCTTCTCTTAGCTGGAGACTTCAACATCAACCTTGGCTTACTAGATGATCAGCCTGTAACTGATTTCATCAACAATATGAACAACACACTTCTCATACCAACAATAACTAAACCAACCAGGCTCAGTGAGACAAGCACAACATAATAGACCACATATGGACCAATATACTAGCCCCCCTTAAATCAGGGATAATCAGATAGCACTACAGACCATTACCCTACCTTCCTCCTGACAAACATTAATAAACCACCACTTAAATACAACAAAGTCTCATTTAGACTCCATGACGAGGCCTCAATAAGGAAGTTCACAACTGACCTAGAGATTGTTGACTGGCCTACAGAATTCTCCAAGGCCAATGGTATTGATGACTGGACAGACATTTTTCTTAACAAATTACTTAGACTATACAACAAACATTGTCCTATAAAAACAAAACAGATCACAAACAAACGGCTTGGTTGCCCATGGTTAACCGGCACCATTCTGAAATCCATTGACAAGAAACACCAATATGAAAAGCAATATAGACAGGGCTTAATACACAAAGATATTCTTAAACACTATTCATCAGTTCTCACCAAAGTAATAAAGAAAGCAAAACAACTATACTACTCCAGTAGATTCACAGACACTAGAGGAGATATAAAAAAGACCTGGAAAACACTCTCTCAGATTCTAGGGACCCACAAACTGAAAAAAACCAAGAATATTGTCCTAACTAAACCTAATGAAACACCACTACATCCCACTGACACAGCTAACAAGATAAACGACTTCTTCTCAACCATAGGATCTAATCTCGCCAATAAAATCCCACATACTAATGCCCATGCCGGGGACTACCTAGATGAGAATTTCCCAAATTCCTTCTATCTTGCACCAACTGAGCCCTCGGAAGTCACCGAGATTATAAAGTCACTTAACCCTTTCAGGGTCCGTCCCGTAGATCTACGGCTTTACGTTCAGGGTCCAAACCGTAGATCTACGCCATGAGCTCAGCTCACTCTGATAAACTGTGAGTGGTACATTTGGGCCTAGATATGAGAGAATACATCTATGTGGTATGTGTGCACCACATAAAACAGATCCTGCAGCACACTGTGTATAATGAGAGAAAAAAACTTAAATCATGATTTTTCGATTAAAACAGCAACTTTGCAGTGTTTTTTCGTATGTTTTTTATAGTTGTATTTGCGATTTCTTGGTCTCATTTGATAGAATGGAAGACATATTACAGAAATAGAGATGATTTTGATTGGTTTTAGCACTGGAAATGGCTTGAAACTGAGCTCAAAGTAGCGGAAATGTTAAATTTTTGCCGATATTCAAGAGTAAACAAACGACCTCACACGTCTAATACACGTCAGCTGGTGGGTCTAATATACATTCACAAATATGGTGATGATATTTATACAATTATTACAGTATTGCATAACAGTAAATCTTCTATTTTTTGGTGTGAATAAAAATTCATTATGTGAATAAAAAATCAAAATGGAATTTATTTGTAAAGCCTCAAAACATAACTAATGAACAGAGGAAACGTTAGTTTAGTGCCAGGAATGCCTACATTGTTTATTCTGGACCCTATTTTGAAATTGGAATATTTTGAACTTTGTGTTAAATTGGCCAAATTAACAATTTCCGATCACTTTATTTTGTAGTTGAAACAGTTGACTTGGCGATTTCTTGTGCTCAATCGATAGAATAGAAGTAATACTAGTGAAATAGCTAAGAATTTGGTTGATTGGAATAATGTAATTGGCCTAAAATGGGAGTCAAAGTCAGCAAAATCGCCGATTCGTAAATGTCGCTGACACATCAAAATTCGCGAGAGCATAATTTCGTCAATTTTCCACCAAATTTCGTATTTTTGTTATATTACCTTCACAAAAAGATTCTCTACGATTTCATAAGAAAAAATAACAAATTTTTTTTTTTTAAATTCTTGGACACTGGTGCGTGACTCCAGATTTGGGCCTTGGACCCTGAAAGGGTTAAAAACAACTCGGGGAATCTGTCTAATGTCCCACCATTACTGTACAAGCGAGCGGCCCATATCCTTTCGCATGCTATTTCATTACTTTTTAACAAGTCACTAGAAACTAGCACCTTCCCGAAACTACTCAAGATGGCAAGGGTTACACCACAACAGATGATGCTACAGCAGCAGCAGCAGCTGACGGTGGTACAGCAGCAACAGACGATGCTACAGCAGCAGCAGACGATGCTACAGCAGCAGCAGCAGCTGGCGGTGGTCCAGCAGCAACAGACGATGCTCCAGCAGCAACAGACGATGCTACAGCAGCAGCAGACGATGCTACAGCAGCAGCAGACGATGCTACAGCAGCAGCAGACGATGCTACAGCAGCAGCAGACGATGCTACAGCAGCAGCAGACGGTACTACAGCAGCAGCAGCAGCAGACGGTACTACAGCAGCAGCAGCAGCTGACGGTGGTACAGCAGCAGCAGCTGACAGTGCAGCAGCAGCTGACGGTGGTACAGCAGCAGCAGCAGCTGTACCACCAATAGTAGCGATGGTTGATTGGGGTTTATTATACAACCTGGCCAGCTCGGAGACACGCACTCCACTTTCATACTTATCAATGATCTTTTTCTTCATCTCCATAGTAATTCTCACCCTTATTGCTGTAGGGTTGGCACTAGAAGCTTTCTTGGGGCCCATGGTCACTTATTTTCCAGAAAAAAATCACCAAAAACACTGTAATAATACGAAATGTTCCGATTGTATGCTTGGATGTTACCGCGGAGGCTGGCTGGTAAACAATGCCACCGGCGGAACATGTGAGCGTGGCTCAGGCCGCACATTGGACGCGTCTCGGACGAAGGGCGGTGAGCGGGCTTTTGGGCGGTATGCGAGGCAAAATTTTTGCGATCAAAGCGTCCGGTATGCGGATTGTACGGTATGCGATGCGTCCGGTATGCGGGAGTCCACTGTACATAAAGGTGGTGACCCTACAGACTTAAACAACTATAGGCCAATATCAAACTTACCATTGCTATCCAAAATCTTTGAGAAACTCATGCACAGGAGACTATATTCATTTATAACAGCACAAAACATACTCAACCCCTGCCAATTTGGATTTAGGAAAAATAAAAGCACTAATGATGCAATCATAAAAATGCTAGATCTGCTTTACACAGCATTGGAAAATAAGGAATATCCACTAGGAATTTTTATTGACCTAAGAAAAGCTTTTGACACAGTAGACCACGACATCCTACTCCACAAACTTGACCATTACGGTATAAGAGGCCATACGCTTGCTTATTTCAAATCTTACCTTACTAATAGGTATCAGTATGTTACCATTAAAGACACAGCATCAACAACACGGCCACTTGATACTGGAGTTCCGCAGGGAAGTGTCCTTGGTTCCCTGCTCTTCCTCATATACATCAATGATCTTCCAAACGTATCCCAACAAACACCTGAAACCCATTCTCTTTGCTGACGACACGACTTATGTCATCTCTCACCCTAATCTTGCCACCCTTAACACCATTGTTAATGAGGAGCTGATCAAAATATCGACTTGGATGACAGCCAATAAACTTACGCTTAACACTGACAAAACCTACTATATTATGTTTGGTAGCAGAGCAGGAGATGCACAAATTAACATTAAGATCGACAACACTCTAATTACCAGACATAATGAGGGCAAATTCTTAGGCCTATACCTTGACAACAACCTGAATTTCAGCACCCATATCCAACACATAACCAAAAAAGTATCCAAAACAGTTGGGATCCTCTCCAAGATATGATACTACGTGCCGCAAAATGCCCTTCTCACACTATACCACTCACTTATTTATCCATACCTCACCTATGCTATTTGTGCTTGGGGATCAACTGCAGCAACACACCTGAAGTCAATTATAACCCAACAAAAAGCTGCATAAGAATAATCACTGAATCCCATCCCTGGCAACACCCCCCCCCCACTCTTCATAGATCTAAACTTACTCCCTGTTCAGTACATCCACACTTACTACTGTGCAATCTACATCTACAGGACCTTAAACTCCAATATCAACCTTGACCTAAAACGCTTTCTTGATAGTTGTGACAGAACCCACAGGCATAACACCAGACACAAACATCTCTACGACATTCCCCATGTCCGACTAAACCTTTACAAAAATTCAATGTATGTCAAAGGCCCTAAAATCTGGAACACCCTACCTGAGAACTCTAGAACTGCACACACATTCATCACCTTCAAAACTACCATTAGAAAACATCTTATCTCCCTGATAAACCCCATCAACTAACTACACGAATACCACCTGGTGGTTCACACTTACACTCAATCACCCATTTGACCATAAACAGAAATATTAATCTCAATCTAAAATAATGAATCCTATGATACTCCAATACTGAAACTATGTACTGTGCCAAAACAAAAGCATCCACATTGCTAAACTCACAAACTAGTATTTAGTCACTTAGCCATAATACCAACTTACCTCATAATTTGTAATATTTTAAAATAAAGAATTAAACTAAGTCTGCCCGAAATGCCTAGCCATGCTAGGCGTTCTAGTGGTACACTCTGTAATCATTATTTAACTACATGTAAACCACACAACAACCAAATTCTGTAAATTCAACATTGTAATCTTTATAGAGAATAAACTTTGAATTTGAATTTGAATTTGAATGTAAGAGGGGTGTGGGGACGTGACTAATGAACAGAGGAAATGTTATTTTAGTGCCAGGAATATCTTTCTTGTTTATTCTGGACCCTATTTGGAAACTGGCATCTTTTGAAATTTGTGTGAAATTGGCAAAATTGCTAAATTCTGACCACTGTACTGGATAGTTGAAATTGGTGAATGGGTGGTTTCTTGTACTCATTCGATAGAAAAAATGGAATTCTAGCAAAATAGTTATGATTTTTGTCAACTAGTACACTGGAATTGGCCGAAAATAGGGCTCAAAGTGAGCAAAACTGCCTATGCATAAACATCGTTGAGACCGCTAACTTCGCGAGAGCATAATTCCATAAGTTTTCCATCAAATTTCATACTTTTGGTGTCATTATGATCGGGAAAAGATTCTCTATCTTTTCATGAGAAATTTTTTTTTTTTTTTTAAATTTTAGCGACCCTGAGAACAAGTCTGGGAGAGGGCCTGGGGACCCTGAAAGGGTTAAACTAGGATTAGTTAGAGGTATGGGCCTAAAAATGATAAATAATGAGTATGGATATATTGACTTATGCTCTGATATTAAGAATCTTAATAGTAACTGTCATGGAGTAACTTTGGGTAATGATAATTTCAGGTGAATAGGAAAAATGTGCATAAGAAAAAACATATAATGGTATTTTATGCTAACAGTCGAAGTGCAAGAAATAAGATCAATGATCCCAAATGGGTTAAGAGGGGAGAAAAGGGGAATTTATAGGCGCATCAGAATAGGAGAGGTTAACCTTACTGACCAATATGTTCAGCTTAAAAGGGGATTAGAAAAGCTAAACGTGACTATGAAATTAGAGTTGCTAATGAATCAAAGACAATCCAAAGGGGCTCTTTCAAGTGTATAGGACGAAGGTGAAGTAAAAAGTAGGACCTCTGAAAATTGGGAATGGACAGCTGACGGATAACGAACTGGAAATGTGTTCCATATTTAATGACTATTCTTTGTTAGTTTTTATACAGGAAGACATAAATGAGATTCCGGAAATTAACAATTATTCAGTTCCTGACGAATTCAGATTGACTAATATTACTGTCACGAGGGACATGGTTATCAAACAGACAGACAAACTGAAGCAAAATAAGTCCCCAGGGCCCGACGAGTTGTTTTCCAGGGTACTTAAGGAATGCAAGATGGAACTTAGTCAGCCATAAACGAGTGTGTTTAATGCATCCATCCTTACTGGTGTTGTGCCAGAGTTGTTGAAGCTGGCTAATGTGGTTCCTATATTCAAATCAGGGGATAAGTCCATTCCTTCAAATTATCGTCCAATACGCCTGACATCTATAGTGGGCAAGTTACTAGGATCAATTATAGCTGACAAGATTAGAAGTCACCTTGAAGAGCATAGCTTGATAAAAGAATCTCAGCATGGATTCACGAGAGGTCGTTCCTGCCTGACAAATTTACTGACATTCTTCAATAAAACATTTGAGGCAGTAGACAGTGATAAAAAAATACAGTGGACCCCCGCATAACGATCACCTCCAAATGCGACCAATTATGTAAGTGTATTTATGTAAGTGCGTTTGTACGTGTATGTTTGGGGGTCTGAAATTGACTAATCTACTTCACAATATTCCTTATGGGAAAAAATTCGGTCAGTACTGGCACCTGAACATACTTACGGAGTGAAAAAAGTTCGTTAACCGGGGGTCCACTGTATATTGTTTATTTGGATTTTAGTAAAGCCTTCGATAGAGTACCTCACAAAAGACTCTTAAGAAAAGTGGCAGCTCATGGTATAGGAGGTAAAGTTCTAGCATGGATAGAGGCATGGCTTACCTATAGAAAGCAGAGAATTTTGATTAATGGGGTCAAATTTGAATTGGGATTAGCCAATAGTGGCGTTCCACAAGGATCAGTTTTAGGCCCCTCTCTTGTCCATCATTTACATTAATGTCCTTGATGAAAGGATTACGAGTGACATGAGCAAATTTGCCGATACAAAGATAGGCCGTATGATTCATTCTGAGGAGGATAGCAATGAACTCCAGAAGGATTTATACAAATCATTGTTTTGGTCTGAAAAATGGCAGATGAAGTTCAATGTGGATAAATGTAAGGTCCTTGGTAATGAAAACAACCCTCAAAGCTAAAAACTAGGTGAAGCTGAGCTTGATCATACAGAATGTGAAAAAGACTCGGGAGTCATGGTAAGCAGAAACCTAAAGCCAAGACAGCAGTGCCTAAGTGTGCACAACATGGCTAACAGATTACTTTAATTTAACTCAAGAAGTAACATTATTATTATAATCAAAAAGAAGCACTAAACCACAAGGGCTATACAGCGCTGCAGGGCAGGAAGGAAGCGAGGGTATCAGGTGGCCAAAGGGAGATGGACGAGTAACAGGTTACGGAGAACAGTGGGGCAGTGGATAGTGAAAGGGTAGAGGGCAGCAAGATATTGAGGTAGAAAGGGCTGAGTGGAGTGCGAAAGGTATCATCATCAGAGTTTGTGGAGTATATCAGTCGTTGTCAAGAAGTCAATGAGAGAGTCAGGATTAAAGGAGGGTCCATCAGCAAGACGGGAAGGTAAAGAGAGAGTAGTAGAGCGGAGACGACGTTGGAGGTAAATTCTGCGTGCTCATTGATAGAGAGAGCAATCTAACAGAATGTGGCTAATCGATACTGGAACTTGACACTTCTCACAGAGAGGAACAGGGTGCCTCTCCATGAGATACCCATGAGTAAGACGAGTGTGGCCAATGCGAAGGCAGGAGAGAGTAGTCTCCCAACCTCGGCACTGATGACAAGAAGATGGCCAGTAACCTATGCTCGGTTTAACAGAATGAAGTTTGTTACCGAGTAGAGATGACCAATGTTGTTGCCAACAGGTGTGAAGATGGGTAGCTATTACAGCAAAATAGTCCGGAAATGGAACACCTCTATATGAAATTGGTAGGTCATGTACTGCTGACTGCGCAGCAGTGTCTGCCTGTTCATTGCCCTGTGCGTCAACATGACCAGGGACTCAACAAAAAATAATATCTTTATGCTTGGTAGAGATACAGCGTAGCCAAAGTTGGATATGGAGAACTAGGGGGTGAGGTGTATCAAATTTCCGTATAGCCTGTAGAGCACTAAGGGAATCTCAGACAAACACAAATGATGACACAGGCATAGATGCGATATGAATAAGTGCTGCAAGAATGGCATACAATTCAGCAGTAAAAATGCTAGCCGAAGATAGTAAATGCCCTCGCACGACGCTGTCCGGAAACAATGCTGCGAATCCGATGCCGTCAGAAGACTTAGAGCCATCTGTATACACTATGATGGCATGAGAATGAGAGTGGAAGTGGTCAAGAAAAAGAGAGCGGAAAGCCACCGTAGGCAGTTGGGCTTTCGAGCAAGGGAGTGAGAAAGAACAGACCCGAACAGCTGGAACTTCCAAGGGGAATAGGGAAAAGTGAGATGCTACATGAACTATAAAGGTGGTAACTGAAGGGAAGACAAGAGCAAATGTAGGCAAAAGAGAGAAAAGACGGAGCAAACAGGGATGGCGAACAAATAAAGAATGTCTACTAATATTGGTGGCCATTCTATAAATGGAAGGATTGTGGAGATCGTGAGAGCGCACATAGTAGCGAAGGCAATGGGCATCATGGCGATCAGACAATGATTGAACATTCGCTTCTGCATAGAGGCTCTCAACAGGGAAAGAGCAAAAAGCACCAAGGCATAAACGTAATCCTTGGTGATGGATGGGGTTAAGGCTAGAGAGAGTAGCAGGAGAGGCTGCTGAATAGATCTGGTCACCATAATCGAGTTTTGATAAAATGAGGGCTGAATGTAGGCGAAGGAGAGTTCGACAATCAGCTCCCCATGAAAGACGAGCAAGGGTTTTAAGAAGGTTCAGCCGGCTGTGACAAGTTGCCTTCAGAGTGGTAATGTGAAGTTTCCAGGATAACCTATGGTCAAAGAGAAGGCCTAGAAACCTGACTGTATCACATTCAGGGATACAGAAGCTATAGAGGTACAAAGGATGATCGGAGATGACAGAGCGTCTAGTGAAAGTAATTTGGTGAGTTTTGGTACTGGAAAATTTAAACCCATGCATGGTGGCCCAATTGGAAATATGGTCGACTGCATGCTGGAGAGAAACTGTAATGAGGTGACAGTCAGTGCCTGCACAAGCAATAGCGAAGTCATCAACACAGAGTGATGACCAAACACTGGATGGAAGAACAGAGGCTCTATCTTTTCATAAGAAAATTTTTTTTTTTTTTTTTTTAAATTTGGCCGACCCTGAGAATAAGTCTCTGAGAGGGCCTGTCGACCCTCAAAGGGTTAAGAGTTAAAACACTTGAAATTTTGTAAAGTTTCCAGACATAATAGAGATGTGTTCATGAAGAATGTAACCAAACTGGGTGGGGCGTGCCGTATTTGAAAGATGGGGAGCCGTATTGCGAGATTTAGTCATAATCTGAAATAGCCATATTAGCAAAATGCCTTAAGGCGAAACACCGTTAAGCGGGGCCCTACTGTATGTGATTTAAATACAGGTTGTCATTTCTGCAAGAGCAGAAATAATTTCCATTGGTGGAAAACATTTCTGTTAAAGAGCACCACAGCAGACAGAGATGAGACTTCTCAATATGAATTAAGCAACTCCATTGTCTTAGCACTGCAGGAAAGGGTGTGAGGAAGGGTGATGAGATGTAAACAGACAAGCCTCCCACACGAGTCAGTGTATCTGGATGTATACTGTACAATTTTAGCTCAGTGCTTATCACTAAGTTTTTCCTTCTTTTCATTGCTCTATCTTGTCTCTGGATATCTGTCATGGCTTCCAAACAAAGTGCAGGTGATGCTGGTGCAGCAAGGAAGAAAATTAAGCATGAAACTATGCATATTATGAAAAACTTGAGGTAACCGGAATGCTGAAGGGTGGTGCACACATCATGGAAATAGCACAGGTGTTTTCTGTTCGAGAATCAACAATTCAAGACTATGTGGCAAAGATAAGAGCTTGCACAATAAGTAATCCTCAGTGGGACACAGCCACCCACTCCACTCACTTCAACATATTAAACATCCTAAACTCAGCTTGAAGGTAAATAACAATGTACAGTACAGTGGACCCCCGCATACCGTTGGCATCACATAACGTTTAATCCGCATACCGATACATTTTATCGCTAAAATTTTGCCTTGCATACCGCTTAAAAACCCGCTCACCACTGTTCGTCCGAGACGCGTCCAATGTGCGCCTTAGCCAACCTCACATGTTCCGCCGGTGGCATTGTTTACCAGCCAGCCTCCGCGGTAGCATCCAAGCATACAATCGTAACATTTCATATTATTACAGTGTTTTTGGTGATTTTATCTGGAAAATAAGTGACCATGGGCCCCAAGAAAGCTTCTAGTGCCAACCCTACAGCAATAAGGGTGAGAATTACTATAGAGATGAAGAAAAAGATCATTGATAAGTATGAAAGTGGAGTGCGTGTCTCCGAGCTGGCCAGGTTGTATAATAAACCCCAATCAACCATCGCTACTATTGGTGGTACAGCTGCTGCTGCTGCACTGTCAGCTGCTGCTGCTGCTGTAGCATCGTCTGCTGCTGCTGCTGCTGCTGTAGCATCGTCTGCTGCTGCTGCTGCTGCTGTAGCATCGTCTGCTGCTGCTGTAGCATCGTCTGCTGCTGCTGTAGCACTGTTGTTGGTGTGGCTTATTGAGAATATACCAAGAAACAATTAACCCCAGAGGATTTGCCACCCAGGATAACCCAAAAAAGTCAGTGTCATCGAAGACTGTCTAACTTATTTCCATTGGGGTCCTTAATCTTGTCTCCCAGGATGCAACCCACACCAGTCGACTAACACCCAGGTGAACAGGAAAAAATGCCTGGAACTAGTGCTCATATTGGTGAATTTAAAGCCAGCAAAGGTTGGTTTGAGAGATTTAAGAATCGTAGTGACATACACAGTGTGATAAGGCCTGTTCTGGAAGAAAATACCAAACAGGACCTACAGTACTCAGGAGGAAAAGGCACTCCCAGGACACAGTGTCTCATCAGTCATTGCTGCATCTTCAATAAAGGTAAGTGTCATTTATTCTTCATTTAGTAGAGTAGTACATGCACAATATATATTGTGCATGTACTACTCTACTATTGTGCATGTATCCTTCTCTTTGTGTGTAGGAAAATGTATATTTCACGTGGTAAAACTTTTTTTTTCATACTTTTGGGTGTCTTGCACGGATTAATTTGATTTCCATTATTTCTTATGGGGAAAATTCATTCACATACCGATTATTTCGCATACCAATGAGCCCTCTTGCACGGATTAAAATCGGTATGCGGGGGTCCACTGTACTAATGTAATCATTTTTTAGTTAATGTACTTTCTTTTAACTGTCTGAACCTCAATAAAGTTGAGGTATTTCACAGATCATCATCATTTACAATGTTACAAAAGACACACTATTATTTTTATGACATTAAGAAAATTTGTTATAGCTCTCTGGGGTCTCAAGAACGCAACCCTATTTTTCCTTCTGGGGTCTCAAGAACGCAACCCTATTTTTCCTTCTGGGGTCTCAAGAACGCAACCCTATTTTTCCTATGTGTTTTTCAGTCCATAATTCATGGAAATCACAGAGGTAATCACAAAGGGGTAGTCACTGAGTCTTTTCTTGGTTAGATATTTTAGCATGTTATTTACATCCCCTTTATTTATTCAGGTGTTGGCAAGAATTGTGGGATTAAGAGATAAAGAATCTAACACAAAGTGGGAGCTGTCACAGTTGTTTTTTGATGATGACACTGAGCTTTTGGGAGATTCTGAAGAGAAGTTGCACTGGTTAGTGGATGAGTTAAGTAGGGCATGTAAAAGAAGGAATTAAAAATGAATGTAGAAAAGAGCAAGGTGATGAGGATAAAAAAAAAAAAAATAGGTAATGAAAGACTGGATATCAGATTGGAGGGAGCAGGAAAAAAGTGAATGTTTTTGGGTATTTGGGAGTCGACTTGTCAGCAGATGGGTCTATGAAAGATGAGGCAAATCATAGAATTCATGAGGGGAAAAAGGTGAGTGGTGCACTGAGGGGTCTGCAAAATCAAAGAACATTATCCATGGAAAAAGAAAGAGGAATGTCTGAGAGTATAGTGGTATCAATGCTCTAATATAGGTGTGAAGCATGGATGGTGAATGTTGCAACAAGGAGAAGGCTGGAGGCAGTGGAGATGTCGTGTCTGAGGGGGGTCACCCTGTCTTAGTGGAAAATGGCTGATGTGTGAATAAAAATAAATAAAATCACTTCCTCCCCTAATTCTACACCTTTCTAGACATAGCAGATTCAGTTCCCTCAATCTATCCTCACAGGAAAGATTTCTGATACACGGGATCAACTTTATCATCTTTATCTTTACATTTTCCAGTGCATTTACAGAGTGGACATAAATGTGCTGGAAAACATATAGAAAAGGATGACTAAGTCAATCCCATGTATCAGAGATCTTTCCTATAAGGATAGACTGAGGGCACTGAATCTCCACTCTAGAGAAAGGCATAAAATTGGGGAATATGGTTGAGGTGTATAAATGGGAAACAGGAATCAATAAAGAGAATGTAAATAACGTGCTAAAAATATCTAACCAAGACACGACTCTCAGCACTGGGTTCAAACTGTTAAAATTTAGATTTAAAAATAATATAGGAAAGCACTGGTTTGGTAAAAGAATTTTGGAAGAGAGGAACCAACTCCTGAGTAGCATCACTGAAGTCAAAACCTTGTGTAGCTTTAAAAATAGTTAGACAAGTATATGAGTGGGTGTGAGAGAGAGTTATAATTGCCTAGCTTAGGCCAGCAGACCTAAAGCAGTGCTCCTTCCTTCTTAAGCAGATGTGACTTGGACCTCCTTAGCATAGGTCAGCAGACCTGCAGCAGTGCTCTCTTATGCTCTTATGTTTAAATATAATCCCAAAAAGAGAGAATCACAAAGAGGTAATCTTACACACAATCTTATATCAATAATCTCAGAGGTAATCATATAAATGAGACACATAGGCAACATTAGGCATCTTTAATCCAAAACATTTCTCCTACACTATAGACTTCTTCAGTCGAGTACAGAAAGTAGTCAGGAGCAGTAGAGATGTGAAGACGATGTAATCAGTCCATCACTTTCTGTACTTCACTGAAGAAGCCTACTGTGTAGGCGAAACATTTCAGATTAAAGATGCCTAACTGTTGCCTATGTGTCTTAAATACCAACCTGTCAGTATTGTATATCATTTGGATATTTAATCATGTAAGGGTTATCATATAAAGGTTATCATATAGAGGTAATAATATAGAGGTAATGATATAGAGGTAATGATATAGAGGCAATCATGTAGAGGCAATCATGTAGAGGCAATCATGTAAAGGCAATCATGTAGAGGCAATCATGTAGAGGCAATCATGTAGAGGCAATCATGTAGAGGCAATCATGTAGAGGTAATCTAGTAAGAAGCAATCCATAGAGATAATCATACAGAGGTATTCTCATAGAGGTAACCACAGAGATAGTCACTGGAACTCACCTAAGGAAGTCGATAAGTTCAGCAGCAGAGTCAATCTCAGCTTGGATGATAGTTTTGCTTTGACCCAACATGGTGGTAGCATTAAGATCTTGCCGGTACTTGCCTGCCATTAGATCTGCGGCCTGATAAATAACTTTGAGTACAACATAACTACATCACTTAAAAATGTTGCAAGCTTACTAAATACTTTTTCCAACACTCTAGATCTACTATATCTGCTATGCTGCATGCAATATGATAAATGTTATCCACTATGTTGCATGCAACATGATAAAAGATACAGTAGGGCCCCGCTTACACAGTAAGTTAGGTTCTAGGCTATCACCAGGAAGTAGACATCGCTGGAAAGCAGAAAGCCATTTTTTCCATTTATAAATGCATATAAATGCCAGACAACAGGTTTACACTAAATTATATTAAGTTAGTAATAGAACTAGGCATTAAAAACACAAAGTAAAATGCATACACAGTACATTCATTATTTACCTTAGAGTACAGTGGACCCCCGCATACCATTGGCATCACATAACGTTAAATCCGCATAGCGATACATCTTATCACTAAAATTTTGCCTCGCATAGCGCTAAAAAACTCACTCAACACTATTCGTCCGAGACACGTCTATGCGAGGCCTGAGCCAGCCTCACATGTTCCGCCGGTGGCATTGTTTACAAGGCAGCCTCCGCGGTAACATCCAAGCATACAATCGGAACATTTCATATTATTACAGCGTTTTTGGTGATTTTATCTGCAAAATAAGTGACCATGGGCCCCAAGAAAGCTTCTAGTGCCAACCCTGTGGTAAAAAGGGTGAGAAATATTATCGAAATACTGTGGTACCATGGTCAACTGCTGATGCTGCTGCTGCTGTAGCACTGTCAGCTGCTGCTGCTGCTGTAGCACCATCAGCTGCTGCTGCTGCTGTACCACTGTCACCTGCTGCTGCTGCTGTAGTACCGTCTGCTGCTGCTGTAGCACCGTCTGCTGCTGCTGTAGCACTGTCAGCTGCTGCTGTAGCACTGTCAGCTGCTGCTGTAGCACCATCAGCTGCTGCTGCTGTACCACCGTCAGCTGCTGCTGCTGCTGCTGTAGTACCATCTGCTGCTGCTGTAGCACTGTCTGCTGCTGCTGTAGCACCGTTGTTGGTGTGGCTTATTGAGAATACCAAGAAACAATTAACCCCAGAGGGTTAGCCACCCAGGATAACCCAAAAAAGTCAGTGTCATCAAAGACTGTCTAACTTATTTCCATTGAGGTCCTTAATCTTGTCTCTCAGGATGCAACCCACACCAGTCGACTAACACCCAGGTGAACAGGGAAAAATGCCTGGAACTAGTGCTCATATTGGTGAATTTAAAGCCAGCAAAGGTTGGTTTGAGAGATTTAAGAATTGTAGTGGCATACACAGTGTGATAAGGGCTGTTCTGGAAGAAAATGCCAAACAGGACCTACAGTACTCAGGAGGAAAAGGCACTCCCAGGACACAGTGTCTCATCAGTCATTGCTGCATCTTCAATAAAGGTAAGTGTCATTTATTCTTCATTTAGTAGAGTAGTACATGCACAATATATATTGTGCATGTACTACTCTACTATTGTGCATGTATCCTTCTCTTTGTGTGTAGGAAAATGTATATTTCATGTGGTAAATTTTTTTTTTTCATACTTTTGGGCGTCTTGCATGGATTAATTTGATTTCCATTATTTCTTATGGGGAAAATTCATTCGCATAACGATAATTTCGCATAACAATGAGCTCTCAGGAACGGATTAATATCGTTATGCGGGGGTCCACTGTATTTGTAATCTTTGTGTAGGGAGAGAGGTGAGTAGTACTTATTTGTAGGAAGTCAGGTGTAGGTAGCCCTGGCTCCCCGTCTCGTACTTAATATGCAATATTTAAAACAGCCCAGAGAGTTAAAATACACATACAGTACACTCACTGTTTACCTTAAAATTTGTGTAGTCTTAATGTAAGAAGAGAGGTGAACAGTACAGTGGTCCCTCGCTTTTTGTAGTTCTCGGCAAACGTAAATTTCGCCAATCATAGGGGTATTTTCATATAAACATGGACTCGCTTTTCATAGGTTGACTTGTGAGTCGTAGTTCGTCCGGGGCGCATACCCACGGCCTGAGCCATGGCGGCAGCCAGTCTGGCATTGTTTACCAGTGAGTGAAGGTCCCCTCACATGCTCCAGTGAAATATTTCACAATATTCCATTTATTTTAGTGCTTGCAAGTACTAAATAAGCTACCATGGCTCCAAAGAAAGCTCCTAGTGCCAAGCCTGTGGTAAAGAAGGTGAGAAATACGATTGAATTTAAGAAAATCATCATTGAACAATATAAAAGTGGTACAAGTGTGGCCAAACTGGCCAGGATGTATAAGAAACCCTACACAACCTTATGTTCCATAGTGGCCAAGAAAAAGGAAATCAAGGACACTGTTGTTGCAAAGGGGGTAACTATGCTGACAAAAATAAGATCGCCAGTACTCGAAGAGGTTGAGAAGTTATTATTGGTGTGGATAAATGAGAAACAATTAGCAGGAGACACAATTATGACTTCGATTATTTGTGAAAAGGCTAGGCAGTTGCATGACGATTTGGTAAAGAAATTGCGTGCAACTAGTGGTGAAGTGAGTGAATTTAAGGCCAGCAAAGGCTGGTTTGAGAGATTTAAGAACCGTACTGGCATACACAGTGTGGTAAGGCATGGTGAGGCTGCCAGTTCGGATCACAAGGCAGCTGAAAAATATGTGCATGAATTCCAGAAGTACATAGAGGCTGAAGGACTGAAACCTGAACAAGTGTTCAATTGTGACGAAACAGGCCTCTTTTGGAAGAAAATGCCAAAGAGGACCTTCATTACACAAGAGGAAAAGGCAATGCCAGGACACAAGCCTATGAAAGACAGGCTGACGCTAATGTTCTGTGCTAATGCTAGTGGGGATTTCAAAGTGAAGCCATTACTAGTGTACCATTCAGAAAATCCCAGTGTGTTCAGGAAAAAATGTTATGAAGAGTAAATTGTGTGTGTTTTGAAAATCTAATAGTAAGGCATGGGTCACGAGGGAAATTTTCATCGAGTGGTTCAATGAAGTGTTTGGCCCTAGTGTGAAGGAGTATCTCCTGGAAAAGAAATTGGATCTCAAGTGCCTGCTAGTAATGGACAATGCACCTGCTCATCCTCCAAACTTGGATGACCTAATTTTCGAGGAGTTTGGGTTCATCACAGCAAAGTTCTTGCCCCCGAATACCACTCCTCTCCTCCAGCCCATGGACCAGCAGGTCATTGTAAACTTTAAAAAACTCTACACAAAAGCAATGTTTCACAGGTGCTTGACTGTGACCACAGACACTCACTTGACCCTAAGGGAATTTTGAAGAGAACACTTCAGCATCCTCCATTGCATAACTCTTATAGGTATGGCTTGGGACAGAGTGACTACCAGGACTTTGAACTCTGCCTGGAGAAAATTGTGGCCAGATTGTGTCGACAAGAGGGATTTTGAAGGGTTTGGGACTGACCCTGATGAGCCTATGTCTGTTGTAAAATCAATTGTGGCAATGGGGAGTTCCATGGGGTTGGATGTGAGTTTGGAGGATGTGGAAGAATTGATGGAAGACCACAACGAAGAGCTCACCACTGAGGGGCTGCAAGAGCTTCAGCAGGAAGAGCAACAGATCGCAGCTCAGAATCTTGCTGCAGAGGAGGAGGAAGAGAGACGGAAGAAGGTGCCTTCTTCAGAAATTAAAGAGATTTTTACTATGTGGGGTAAGATGGAAAGCTTTATGGAGAAACATCACCCTAACAAGGTTGTTGCAAGCCATGTTGGCAACATGTACAGTGACAAAGTCTTGGGCCATTTTAGGGAAGTGTTAAAGAGACGCCAGAAACAGAGCTCTCTCCACAGTTATTTTGCGAGACAGGACTCCAGTGACTCTCAAGGTGGTCCTAGTGGCATTAAGAAACAGAGAAGACAAGCAACCCCAGAAAAGCAATTGGTACCTGAGGTGTTGATGGAAGGAGATTCCCCTTCCAAACTATGAACAATCCACTCTCTCTCCTCCTCCAGTCTCCCATACACTAAGAAGAATCTCCAATAAAGGTAAGTGTTATGCTGTTAATGTTTCATTCATCATTTCCCATTGTATTGTTTATGTACTACATGTGAACATTAAAATGGTATAAAATACCGACAGGTTGTTAGGTAAGACACATATGCAACAGTTAGGTATCTTTATTTCGAAACGTTTCGCCTACACAGTAGGCTTCTTCAGTCGAGTACAGAAAAGTTGATAGAAGCAGAAGATACTTGAAGTATCTTCTGCTTCTATCAACTTTTCTGTACTCGACTGAAGAAGCCTACTGTGTAGGCGAAACGTTTCGAAATAAAGATACCTAACTGTTGCACATGTACTACATGTATATTTCATGTAAAAATTTTTTTTGTTTTAATACTTCTGGGTGTCAGGAACGGATTAATTGTATTTACATTATTTCTTATGGGGAAAATTGATTCGCAAATCATAAATTTCTTTTATAGTAGCTCCTCCAGGAACGGATTAATTACGAAAAGCGAGGGACCACTGTATTTATTTGTAGGAAGTCAGTGTAGGTAGCCGGTAGGTGTAGCCCAGGTGGGCTACACCTACCGGCTACCTACACTGTGGCCCAGAGCCATATTATTAGCATCGACATACCTTGTTCACTGAATTTAATTGTTTCTATCAACTACCTTTAGATGCCATCATAAACAAAGGGAGAAGTAATGAATAATTTATGCTGAAAAATGTAAACAAAAGCGGCGTGGGGGAGTGGCTGGGCCAAAAGCAGATTCATACACATTTTCTCTGGTGGCTGAGCAGAGAAAGCATAATGTCCCTCCGCACGGCTACCACACAGGTCCTCAAGTATTATTATCAGAGCGCATACAAAATATGCAATAAATGCCAGACAACAAGTTTACACTAACTTATATTAACCCTTAAACGGTCCAAACGTATATATACGTTCACTCGCATAGCACCCCAAATTTTTTAAGGAAAAAAAAATCTTTTCTTTTAAAAGGAAAAAAGAGCATATGGTACCCAGGCATCCCCAATTATTTTAATATGGAACACAGTGAATGCACACACCCATTCTCTCATGTCTAGGTGACTCAGACTTATTGTGGCAATGTTGAATGAATGACAAAGAAAACGTATATATACATTTGGGGCGCTACGTGTGTGAACGTATATATACGCTTGGACTGTTTAAGGATTAAGTTAGTAATAGAAATAGGCATTAAAAACAATAAAAGGCAAGGTACACAGAGTACACTTATTATTTGCCTTAAAATATTAATATTAATGTGTGAGAGGTAAGTGGCAGGGTGTTTATTGAATAAAATCAGAATGGCACACTATCATCCTTTAACTTGGCACTTAACCCTTTGAGGGTCGACAGGCCCTCTCCGAAACTCGTTCTCAGGGTCGGCCAAATTTAAAAAAAAAAAAAAATTATTTTCTCTTATGAAAAGATAGAGAATCTTTTCCCGATCATAAAGACACCAAAAGTTTGAAATTTGATAGAAAACTTACGGAATTATGCTCTCGCAAAGTTAGCGGTCTCGGCGATGTTTACGCATCGGCGATTTTGCCCACTTTGAGCCCCATTTTCGGCCAATTTCTCTGTACTAGTCGACAAAAAACATGAATATTTCGCTAGAACTCCATTTTTTCTATCGAATGGGTGCAAGAAACCACTCATTTATGAAATTCAACTATCCAGTACAGTGGTCAGAATTTAGCAATTTTGCCAATTTCACACAAATTTCAAAAGATGCCAATTTCCGAATAGGGTCCAGAATAAACAAGAAAGACATTCCTGGTACTAAAATGACATTTCCTCTAGTCATTAGTCATGTCTCAAGGCCCCTCTTATATTCTTTTGCTTTCCACTTTGAATTTTTATTTTCACAAAAAATATAAGATTTACTGTTATGCAGACTACTGCATTAGTGTAAAAAATGGTATAAATATTATTGGTGCACTTGTGAAAGAATATTAGACTCACCAGTTGACATGTATTGCACGCTTGGCACGATTTGTTTACTTTTGAAGTTTGGTAAAAATCGAACATTTCTGCTACTTTGAGCTCAATTTCAAGGCACCTTTCTTTGTAAAACCAGTCAAAATCATCTCAATTTCTGTAATATGTCTTCCATTCTATAAAATGAGACCAAGAAAACTAGAATACAACAATAAATACCATACGAAAATGCACTGCAAAGTCGCTGATTTATTAAAAAAAAATGGTCAAAGTTTTTTTTTTCTCATTATGCACTGTGTGCTGCAGGATTTTTTTTAGACTGTGCACACTGACCACTTAGACCCATTCTTGCATATGAAGGCCTACCAGCTTTCTCCCACTAGATTTGAGGCCGCTAGAATTTATGAGTACTAGTACGTCAAAAACCCCTACGCGTAAAACGTACTAGTACGACGAAAACCCTCAAAGAGTTAAAACAAGAGGCTTACGACTCCTCTTTTTATCACAACTAAGCTTAGACGCCATCGTCAATGAGAGCCAACTAGTTAACGAAAGGGTAAACGAGAGAGAGAACGAGATACAGAGTTCAGACAATGTAAGAACACAAACTGAACAGGTAGTGGGCGATCACTTGGCCAGGTGAAATAAATGCGTATTAATATGTGTCTACTTTTAGTTCATTTGCGTGTGTTTGAAAGAGTTTGTAAAATTTTTACCTCACAATATTTTTTATTATTATAATAAATTACCTCACAATACAAATACTCTTACATTGTGTACAAGTTAGTACAGAATAAACAAACAGCAACACTCCCATTCTCATGCAACACACCATTTTTAGAGTGAATGAAGATATTATTATAATAATAAAAAAGCGCTAAACCCACAAGGGTCATGAATTGCTATATACAGAGTAAAGGCATACAAAAGGAATGTTTTTCTAGAGTTATCCTCCAGTATTTGACTAGAGAAAACGTAATTCTTCCGGCACTACATACACAGGCGCTTATTAATGTAAAATAAGACATTTAATGTGTCCAAGAGTGATTATTATTATGTAGTATTGGCATCATGAGTAGAGAGACTCTTAGCGATTTTAATGTGTACCTGCACACCAGCACAGTAAGTATATTTAGGTACAGGTACACAATTATAATTATCAGAGTACATATAAATATGCAATAACTTTAAAACACTTGAAATTTTGGAAAGTTTCCAGATGTGGTCACGAAGAATGTAAACAAACCGGGTGGGGTGCGCCGTATTTAAAAGACCACTTGCCGTATAGCAAATTTTGGTCATGATTTGACGTCGCTGTATTGGTGGAACGCCATAAGGCAAAACGCAATCAAGCGGGGCTCTACTGTATATGATAAACTTCATAGAAACTCCCTCGTTATACAAAGCATTTTAATAACCTTAAAATAAACTTATATCTACTTATTACTTACCCCTACTACTGCAGTTTCTTGTAAAACAATTTGTTGGAAGTTTTGGCAAAATAATTTATTATAATGTTTGTAGCAGTTATTACAAATGTTGGTCAAATAGAAGTGCCAATACTAATGTAAATTTCAGTATTACTGCACAGGACATACAATAATCTGAAGGCCTATAGTATGCATAACATCTTGCTCAAAACTTAGACTATACTACACCTAAAATTTACTCAGTTATATAACAAAATTTATAAAAAAAAATCATATTTATTGTTATTTTTCTAAGTATCTAATACTTAGTATTATTAGGAACTTAAAAACAGATACGAGTTAAAGGCTAATTCATAAAAATTCACATTATTATTATTATAATCAAAAAGAAGCGCTAAGCCACAAGGGCTATATAAAAATTCACAATAACCCTCTCCAGGTATAAGAAAACATAATTATCTAGTTTAGTAAGAGTGATACTAGTTATTTCAGTTAAAATACAAAATATAGTGAGATAGTATAAGCCTAACAAAATATGGGAGTTGATTGAAAGCTGGAAAAAGAACAGGGATAGCATTGGATGAAAACAAAAAGTATCAGGATTTCCTTATGTCAAGATCATAGTAAGGAAAGAAGGTGCTTTTTTACAATAGCTCTGAAGCCGTTGGTAGATGTGGAGCCTTTGGAATCTTTAGGTAGAGCGCTCCAGATTTTTAGGCCTTTAATATGCATAAAGTTTTTACACAAACTGAGTCAATCACAGAGGATATCAAAGAGACTTTAGTGTCTTGTACTATGTCTATGGGTTTTGATGTATATAGCATATATACAGTAATATGAGCGAATATTATGTATGCTGAGTACATTTAAACTTTTGATGAGTTAAGGAGTGTGTTGTCTATCACTAGACTGGGTAATCTGTGTAAGGGGTTGGGAGCAGAAGAGAATTAAATCCAGTTATTTTGCGCATGTCAATCATCTTTAGTTTGGTGTTGGTGTTATGACTGGGAACCAGAGAGAGAGTATAGTGCTGTTACTCCAGTTTTCATTACCCCCTACAACCATAACAGAGGCAACGAAGATGGGATTTCGGAGCCAAAGGTTATTAGGCCAATGTTTTGCTGAAGTCATGGAGTTACTGGCAGCCAGGACATGGTATAAGAGCAGTGATTACTGCCAAGGAGCTACTGCAGCATCACGGCAATGAGTGTACAACATGGTGACATCGGATGGAAGGTTGAAGCCATTTGATCCAGTAAAAATCTCTAAGTTTGTTGGAAGCCAATTTTGCTCATTTGGGAATTACAGAGCAGGATAAAGAGGCACTTTTTACCAGTTTCCCTGGGATCAGAAACATACAGTGTTCTGGTAATGTGTGCATGTCAGATTTACCACACACTAAGAGTTATGATGACTTGGTAGCAGCCCTGAAAAGTTATTATGCCATGTAAGTGGCCTATCACTGTAGTTTGTTGGCATTTCAACAAAGGTGTCCTTGCATGAAATGCATGCTGATTTAAAGACTTTGGCAGGGAATTGCAACTTTGGGGGCCAGTTTGATCCCAGAGTTAGGGAACAGTTATTCATGGCAATGGAGAAGGAAATTTATTTCCCTAACTTAGTTGCAAAACAACAAACCATGATCTATTATCACTCCCAGGTCCTTCACATTACTTTTTCACTCTACTGTATGGTTAGAATTTGCTGTATACCCTGACACAGTTTTAATTTTCTCAAGTTTTCCATCTCTGAGTAGTTGAAATTTTTCTTCAATATGAAGTTCAATGAAGAGAAATTTCAACTACGGTGAACCCCTGCAAATTCGCAGTTTCGAATTTGCGGATTTTTCCTTAGAACCTAACTAATAATTGTTTGTGGAAATCCCCGCAAATTCGCCGAATTTTTGTGGATTTTTCTGTGATTTTTTTGTGGAGTGGGGCTATGTCTGTTGTTTTTAGCAACTGTGGGATGACCCCTGTGTCCATGCTCCCTCTCCACAGAATGTTAAAAGCACATGATAGGAGTTTCTTACAGTTTTTGATGAACACGGAGTTCCACGAGTCTGGGCTTGGGGCAGAGTGCATGGGCAGGCCATTTATTGCCTTTTCAAAGTCTTGTGGTGTTAGAATAATACCCGAGATTTTTGAGATGACCAAATTTTGGGTCTCGTTCATAAAGAATTCAAATGGGGCTAGGATAATACAGTGGACCCCCGGTTATCGGCCGTAATCCATTCCTGAAGGTCAACTGATAACCGAAATGGCCGATAACCAAATTAATATTTCCCATAAGAATTAATGGAAATAAAATTAATTCGTTCCAAAACAAAAATATTCACAAAAAATTTTTTTTTTTACAATTATGCAAGTATTACATACATTTATTCAAATTAAATCAAATCAAAGTTTATTCTCTATAAGGATTACAATGCGGGGTTTACAGATTTTGGTTATTGTGTGGTTTACATATAATAAAATACTAATTACAGAGGGGGCCACTAGAACACCTAGCATGGCTAGGCATTTCAGGCAAACTTAGATTAATTCTTAACCCTAAATTATTACAAACTGTGGAGTAAGTTGGCTAGATACTAAGTGACTAAATACTAAGTGACGAACACTAGTTTGTGAGTTTAGCAATGTGAATGCTTTTGTTTTGGCACAATACATAGTTTCTATAATGGAGTATCACAGGCAAACTTGTGACTATTTAGGAATCATTATTTTAAGATTAAGACGTATTTTTGTGCTTATAGTCAAATGGGTGAGTGAGTGAAAGTGTGAACCACCAGGTGGTTTTTATGTAGTTAGTTGACGGGGTGTATCAGGGAGATAAGATGTTTTCTAATGGTAGTTTTGAAGGTGATGAATGTGTCTGCAGTTCTAGAGTTTTCAGGTAGGGTGTTCCAGATTTTAGGACCTTTGACATACATTGAATTTTTGTATAGATTTAGTCGGACACGGGGAATGTCGTAGAGATGTTTGTGTCTGGTGTTATGCTTGTGGGTCCTGTCACAGCTATCAAGAAAGCATTTTAGGTCAAGGTTAATATTGGAATTTAAGGTCCTGTAGATGTAGATTGCACAGTAGTAAGTGTGGATGTTCTGAACAGGGAGTAAGTTTAGATCTATGAAGAGTTGGGGGGGTGTGTTGCCAGGGATGGGGTTTAGTGATTATTCTTACTGCAGCTTTTTGTTGAGTTATTATTGGCTTTAGGTGTATTGCTGCAGTTGAACCCCAAGCACAAATAGCATAGGTGAGGTATGGATAAATGAGTGAATGGTATAGTGTGAGAAGGGCATTTTGCAGCACATAGTATCGTATCTTGGAGAGGATCCCAACTGTTTTGGATACTTTTTTTGATGTGTGTTGGATATGGGTGCTGAAGTTCAGGTTGTTGTCGAGGTATAGGCCTAGGAATTTGCCCGCATTATGTCTGACAATTAGAGTGCTGTCAATTGAAGGCTAATGCTGGCTTCTGGAAGATAGGGAGGAGGAAAGGAGGAGGAGTTAGTGTTTGGAAGGGGAATCCCCCTCCATGAAGACTTTAGGTAGTAATGCCTTCTCTGGGGTTACTTCCCTTCTGTCTTTTAATGCCACAAGAACTAGCTTGAGAGTTACTGGACCCCTGTCTCACAAAATAACTGTCCAGAGTGCTCTGTTTCTGGCATCTCTTAAGATTTCCCTGAAGTGGGACAGGGTTTTGTCACTAAACATGTTGCAGATATGGCTTGTTTCGGCTTTGTCAGGGTGGTGTTTCTCTACAAAAGCTTGCACCCTGGTCCACATTGCACACACCTCTTTAATCTCTGAAGAAGGCACCTCCTTCACTCTCTCTTCCTCCTCCTCTGAAGCAAGCTCCTCAGCTGCAATCTGTTGCTGTTCAAGTTGAAGCTCTTGCAGCTCTTCAGTGGTAAGCTCTTCCCTGTGGTCCTCCACCAACTCTTCCACATCCTCACCACTCACCTCCAACCCCAGGGACTTCCCCAAAGACACAGTAGAGTCCACAGGGTTGGCAGGGTCAGGGCCACGGTGAGTCTCAAACTCTTCAAAATCCCTCTCTTGGACACAATCAGGCCACAGTTTTCTCCAAGCAGAGTTCAAAGTCCTGGAAGTCACACCCTCCCAAGCCTTACCTATAAGGCTTATGCAATTTATTTATTTATTTTATGTCTTTGCAATTATTACATTGAGATTTTATATTTACAATAGTGGGTTGCAATGCAAAGAGAGCCTCTATTATGCCTAGGCATTATGGGCCAACTTAACATTACTGGCTTACAGACTACTTAACACTAAGGATTATATCATAGTTGTACAGTGGGATAGTAATTATTTCATAGTTGAACAGTAGATTATTAATTATAAGTGAATCTAATTTGTTTAAGACAAAAGATATATTCATATATTCAAAAATGCTTTTTGTGAAAACAATGATTCAATTACATTCCTGTCAACAATGGATAAAAGGTTCAAAGTGATTGTTGAAGTTATGATGTGGGAGTACATAGGTGAGTAAGTGTGTACTGAGTATTTAGCATTTAGTCTAGGGTGATAAGTGGCTTTTGAGAAGAGTCTTAAATTGATTTTCAGACCAGGTTACTTCAATATCTTCTGGTAATGAATTCCATATTTTGGGGCCCTTTATGTGCATAGAGTTTTTACACCGTGTGTGATATCAAAAAGATCACGAGGGCTATACAGCATATATATATCAAAAAGAGATCTGTGTCTTGTGTTATGGTCATGTGTCCTGTTAAGGTTGGTGAGGAGAAGTTTGAGCGGAGAGTTGATATTTGTGTGTATTGTTCTGTGTATGTAGTAGGCACATGAATAAGTATGGATGTTCTTAATAGTGAGCAGATTCAGACTTTTGAAAATTGGTGAAGCATGCTGGCGGGAGTGGGAATTTGTTATCATTCTTACTGCTGCCTTTTGCTGGGTTATTAGAGGTCTTAAGTGATTGAATGTTGTTGATCCCCATGCACAAATCCCATATGTAAGATAAGGGTATATGAGTGAATGGTACAGTGCCAGGAGAGCTGATTGTGGAACGTAGTACCTTATCTTTGATAGTATGCTTACAGTCTTGGAGATTTTCTTGGTGATTTGTTGTATGTGTGTCCGGAACTTAAGGCTACTGTCAAGGTGGATACCTAGGAATTTTCCCTCTGTAAGTCTTGTGACTCATGATCCATTTAGCATTATGTTAATTGGATCATTTGCAGCTTTGTTTCCAAGCTGAATGAAATAGGTTTTATCAGTATTCAGGGTAAGCTTATTAGTCATCATCCAGGTAGATATTTTCTGTAGTTCAGCACTGACTGTGTTTGCTAGTATGACTGTGTTTGGGTGAGAAAAGACATATGTAGTGTCATCTGCAAATAATATGGTTTTGAGAAGCTGTGATACATTTGGTAGATCATTGATGTAGATGAGAAAGAAGAGTGGTCCAAGGACACTTCCTTGTGGGACTCCTACTGTGATTGGTTGGGTGGAAGAGTTTGCATCATTTGCGAACACACATTGAGTTCCATTACTAAGGTATGATTTTAGGTAGTTGAGGGAGTGGCCTCTGATACCACAGTGCATTAATTTGGAGTACAGCAGTTCATGGTCGACTGTGTCGAAAGCTTTACGTAAATCAATGAAAATGCCCAGCGGGACCTCTTTCTTTTCAAGTGCGGTATATATTAGTTCTATTATGTGTATGATAGCATCATTTGTGCTTTTATTATTCCTGAATCCAAACTGACAAGGGTTTAATATGTTGTGTGAGACGAGGTAGGAATAGATCCATCTATGAATTATTTTTTTCCAAGATTTTAGAGAGCAGTGGCAAGTTAGATATTGGTCTATAGTTATTCAAGTCAGCTTGGTCACCTCCTTTGTGGATCGGAGTGACCCTTTCTATTTTGAGGATTGCTGGGAAGGTAGATGATTCAATGGATTTGTTGAAGAGCGTTGCAATAATTGGCGACAATACTTGAGAAGCTTTTTTGTACATAAAAGCAGGCAAGTTGTTTATGTCTCCTGCCTTGTTTTTATGGATGTTTATGATGAGCGTAACTTCTATTGGGTTGGTTGGAGCTAGGAATAGCGTATTTGGGTAGGTACCTATGAGGTAGTCTGACGGACGAGTGTTTGCGCTTGGTATTTTGTTTGCTAGATTTTTTCCTATGGTGGAGAAGAAGACATTGAGTGTTTGCTTTTTCAGTTGATGTGAGTAGGGGTTCATCTGATTTTGTTAGTTTGATTGTTTTGTTTTTGGATAACTTTTTAGTTCCAAGAATTTCAGATAGAGCTTTCCAGTTTTTTTTCATATCACCTTTGATGTTATGTAATCTATTTTCATAATACAATTTTTTAGATCTTCTTATCAGGATGGTAAGCGCTGACAAGTAACATTTGGACTGTTCTCTAGTTATTTGACCCATTCTATACTGTTTTTCATATTTGTGCTTTATGTTAATGGATTTGAGGATGCTTGGTGTTTTTTTTTATTATTTTTTTTATTATCACACTGGCCGATTCCCACCAAGGCAGGGTGGCCCGAAAAAGAAAAACTTTCACCACCATTCATTCCATCACTGTCTTGCCAGAAGGGTGCTTTACACTACAGTTTTTAAACTGCAACATTAACACCCCTCCTTCAGAGTGCAGGCACTGTACTTCCCATCTCCAGGACTCAAGTCCGGCCTGCCGGTTTCCCTGAACCCCTTCATAAATGTTACTTTGCTCACACTCCAACAGCACGTCAAGTATTAAAAACCATTTGTCTCCATTCACTCCTATCAAACACGCTCACGCATGCCTACTGGAAGTCCAAGCCCCTCGCACACAAAACCTCCTTTACCCCCTCCCTCCAACCTTTCCTAGGCAAACCCCTACCCTGCCTTCCTTCCACTACAGATTGATACACTCTTGAAGTCACTCTGTTTCGCTCCATTCTCTCTACATGTCCAAACCACCTCAACAACCCTTCCTCAGCCCTCTGGACAACAGTTTTGGTAATCCCGCACCTCCTCCTAACTTCCAAACTATGAATTCTCTGTATTATATTCACACCACACATTGCCCTCAGACATGACATCTCCACTGCCTCCAGCCTTCTCCTCGCTGCAACATTCATCACCCATGCTTCACACCCATATAAGAGCGTTGGTAAAACTATACTCTCATACATTCCCCTCTTTGCCTCCAAGGACGAAGTTCTTTGTCTCCAGAGACTCCTAAGTGCACCACTCACCCTTTTCTCCTCATCAATTCTATGATTCACCTCATCTTTCATAGACCCATCCGCTGACACGTCCACTCCCAAATACCTGAATACATTCACCTCCTCCATACTCTCTCCCTCCAATCTGATATCCAATCTTTCATCAACTAATCTTTTTGTTATCCTCATAACCTTACTCTTTCCTGTATTCACTTTTAATTTTCTTCTTTTGCACACCCTACCAAATTCATCTACCAATCTCTGCAACTTCTCTTCAGAATCTCCCAAGAGCACAGTGTCATCAGCAAAGAGCAACTGTGACAACTCCCACTTTATGTGTGATTCTTTATCTTTTAACTCCACGCCTCTTGCCAAGACCCTCGCATTTACTTCTCTTACAACCCCATCTATAAATATATTAAACCACCATGGTGACATCACACATCCTTGTCTAAGGCCTACTTTTACTGGGAAATAATTTCCCTCTTTCCTACATACTCTAACTTGAGCCTCACTATCCTCGTAAAAACTCTTCACTGCTTTCAGTAACCAACCTCCTACACCATACACCTGCAACATCTGCCACATTGCCCCCCTATCCACCCTGTCATATGCCTTTTCCAAATCCATAAATGCCACAAAGGCCTCTTTAGCCTTATCTAAATACTTGGTGTTATCAGGGATTATTCAGTCTCTTTGCTGTGATCTGCTTAGTTTTTTGGGGGCAATGTTTGTTATAGAGGCTTTGGGCTGTTTTTAGAAAATTATTTATACATTCATTCATATCTGTATATTTTTCGAGCTCATTTTGCCAATCGATGTTATTCATAGCTGCTATAAATTTATTAGCTGCTGTTTTGTTATGTAGTTTGAAGGTTACTTTAGAAATGTCTTGTGGCAGTTTGCCCAGATTAGTTAATAGAAAGGTTGGGTAGTGGTCTGTAGTGTTGTCTGTGATTATGCCTGATTTTAAAGGGGATATGGTGTTTGTCCAGATGTGGTCTATTAAGGAGATACTTGTCTCGGTGATTCTTGTAGGTTTAGATTTTGCTGGTACCAACAGGCAGTTGCTCATTGTGTTTGTGAATTTGGTTACTTGTGGGTCCTGGTCATGTAGTATGTTTATGTTGAAATCTTCTGTTAGTAGTAGGTGGTCCTTATTCATGTGTGCATCAGTAATCATGTTTCCGAGTTTTTCACTAAAGTGGTAAATGTTTGACTGTAGTAGTCTGGAGATGTTTATAACTGTGAGGGGTTTTTGCAGGTCTTTTGATTTAAATTTGGCTATGATATATTCTCTATGTTCGTCCCTTGTGCAAGATTTATTGATGCATTCGAGTTGATTTGAGTAGTATATAGCTGTTCCTCCCCCTTGCTGGGCTGTTCTACAGCTGTGTATGGCTGTGTAGCCAGGAATGGCACAGACATCTGCAATATCGGGCTTAAGCCAGGTTTCTGTGTGTGTGAACATTAAAATGGTATGAAATACCGACAGATTGTTAGGTAAGACACATATGCAACAGTTAGGTATCTTTATTTCGAAACGTTTCGCCTACACAGTAGGCTTCTTCAGTCGAGTACAGAAAGGTTGATAGAAGCAGAAGATACTTGAAGACGATGTAATCAGTCCATCACCCTTAGAAGGACCTGCCCTCCCAAAGCAACCTACGTCTCACCTCCTGGCACTATATAAAGGCCCCATTCTGTCACTTCAACTTCATATTGTTTCAGACAACGGAACAATGCTCTTCTCCAGACTGAGGGACTGACCACCTCAAAACTTTAAGGGTGATGGACTGATTACATCGTCTTCAAGTATCTTCTGCTTCTATCAACCTTTCTGTACTCGACTGAAGAAGCCTACTGTGTAGGCGAAACGTTTCGAAATAAAGATACCTAACTGTTGCATATGTGTCTTACCTAACATTCTGTGTGTGTGATGATATACTGGAATGAAGGGAACTGAGCGAAGTGAAGTGATTCCTCCAGAACTCTCTTAGGGTCAACTGAGTGTCCGAGGTCACTTCAAAGTGCTTTTGAAACACTACTTTTGTATAGAGTTTTTTGAAGTTAGAGATGACCTGCTGGTCCATGGGCTGGAGGAGAGGAGTAGTGTTAGGAAGCATGAACTTCACTTTTATAAAACTGAAGTCCCTAAGCACTTGGTCTTCCAAGTCTGGAGGATGTGTAGGAGCATTGCCCAGTACCAGGAGGTACTTGAGTGGCAATTTCTTTTCCAGGAGGTATTTTTTCACACTTGGGCCAAACACATCATTAACTCACTCTTTGAAAATTTGCCTTGTGACCCATGCTTTATGATTAGCTTTCCACATCACACCTGGGATTTTCTGGGTGATAAGTAAAGGCTTCACTTTGAAATCCCAACTAGCATTACCACACAACAAAAGAGTAAGCCTGCCTCTCATAGGCTTGTGTCCTGGCAGTGCCTTTTCCTCCTGGGTAATGTAGGTCCTGTTTGGCATTTTCTTCCTAAACAGGCCTGTTTCGTCACAATTGATCACTTGTTGGGGTTTGAATACTTCAGTCTTTACATAGTCCTGGAATTCGTGAACATACTGTTCAGCTGCACATTTGTCAGAACTTGCAGCCTCACCATGCCTTACAACATTGTGTATGCCACTATGCTTCTTAAATCTATCAAACCATCCTTTGCTGGCCCTAAATTCACAAACTGCAGCACTTGTTTCAGGCATTTTCTTTGCAAGATCCTCATGCAACTGCTTTGCCTTCTCACAAACAATAGACTCCACAACACTGTCTCTCACTAATTCTTTTTCCTTAATCCACAATAATAATAACTTTCCTATCTCTTCCATTATTGGTGGACTTTGTTTAGTTAGAAAAGTTACTTCTTTTGCAACATTAGCATCTTTGATTTCTTTCTTTGCCAGGATGGATGTAATTGTTGATTTATTCTTGCTGTACATCCTGGCAAGTTTCACCACCTTCATACCACTCTCATATTTTTTTATCACTTCACGCTTAAATTCCATGGTGTTTCTCACTTTCTTTACCACAGGAACTTTACTAAGAACTTTCTTTGGAGCCATGGTTACTTATTTCCCAGTTGCACTGCAAGAAAAACCATTAAAAACAATGGTAAATGAGTGAAATGTTTGGATGCATGAGCAGATGCTTCCTCAGCCACTGAGAGACAAAGCCAAACTGAAGCGCAAGCTGCCCCAACCGGTGGATGGACGCGTCCAAAATGGTCGATAACTGAGCAAATGGCCGATGTCCAAGCGCTGAAAACCCCGCCGATAACTGAGTTGGCCGATAACCAAACCGGCCGATAACTGGGGGTCCACTGTATCAAATAGGTTTCAATCTACCAAATTTTGAGTCTCATTCATAAAAAATTCATCTAGGTATTCGACTCTTAGTCTGGTTAGCGACTCGCTAAAAACTGAGTCATATTAAGATTAGAATTTTTTATTTACTTGCAAGGTTACAATGTGGTAGACAATTGTAGGAAGTTTATATACATAGGTAGTTTACAGAGGGGGTTTACAATGATTTGTAGTGCAAAGAGCCAATATCATGCGTTGGCATTACGGGCAGTCTAAACTTAACAGATTACTTAACTCTAGACATACAAAACATAGTTTGATCAGGTTGCACTAATTATACAATAGGTTACACATATGTCAAATACAGTGGACCCCCGCATACCGTACGCATCGCATACCGTACAATCCGCATACCGGACGCTTTGATCGCAAAAATTTTGCCTCGCATACCGCCCAAAAACCCACTCACCGCCCTTCGTCCGAGACGCGTCCAATGTGCGGCCTGAGCCACGCTCACATGTTCCGCCGATGGCATTGTTTACCAGCCAGCCTCCGCGGTAACATCCAAGCATACAATCGGAACATTTCGTATTATTACAGTGTTTTTGGTGATTTTTTCTGGAAAATAAGTGACCATGGGCCCCAAGAAAGCTTCTAGTGCCAACCCTACAGCAATAAGGGTGAGAATTACTATAGAGATGAAGAAAAAGATCATTGATAAGTATGAAAGTGGAGTGCGTGTCTCCGAGCTGGCCAGGTTGTATAATAAACCCCAATCAACCATCGCTACTATTGGTGGTACAGCTGCTGCTGCTGCTGTACCACCGTCAGCTGCTGCTGCGCTGTCAGCTGCTGCTGCACTGTCAGCTGCTGCTGCACTGTCAGCTGCTGCTGCTGTTGTACCACCGTCAGCTGCTGCTGCAGCTGTAGTACCGTCTGCTGCTGCTGTAGCATCATCTGCTGCTGCTGTAGCATCGTCTGCTGCTGCTGTAGCATCGTCTGTTGCTGCTGTACCACCGTCAGCTGCTGCTGCTGTTGTACCACCGTCAGCTGCTGCTGCTGCTGTAGTACCGTCTGCTGCTGCTGTAGCATCGTCTGCTGCTGCTGTAGCATCGTCTGCTGCTGCTGTAGCATCGTCTGCTGCTGCTGTAGCATCGTCTGCTGCTGCTGTAGCATCGTCTGCTGCTGCTGTAGCATCGTCTGCTGCTGCTGTAGCATCGTCTGTTGCTGCTGTAGCATCGTCTGCTGCTGCTGTAGCATCGTCTGCTGCTGCTGTAGCATCGTCTGCTGCTGCTGTAGCATCGTCTGTTGCTGCTGTAGCATCGTCTGTTGCTGCTGTACCACCGTCAGCTGCTGCTGCTGCTGCTGTAGCACCGTTGTTGGTGTGGCTTATTGAGAATACCAAGAAACAATTAACCCCAGAGGATTTGCCACCCAGGATAACCCAAAAAAGTCAGTGTCATCGAAGACTGTCTAACTTATTTCCATTGGGGTCCTTAATCTTGTCTCCCAGGATGCAACCCACACCAGTCGACTAACACCCAGGTGAACAGGGAAAAACGCCTGGAACTAGTGCTCATATTGGTGAATTTAAAGCCAGCAAAGGTTGGTTTGAGAGATTTAAGAATCGCTGTTGCTGGATCAGTCAGCTGTTGCTAGATCAGTCAGCTGTTGCTGGACCAGTCAGCTGTTGCTGGACCAGTCAGCTGTTGCAGGATCAGTCAGCTGTTGCTGGACCAGTCAGCTGTTGCTAGATCAGTCAGCTGTTGCTGGACCAGTCAGCTGTTGCTGGATCAGTCAGCTGTTGCTGGATCAGTCAGCTGTTGCTGGACCAGTCAGCTGTTGCTGGATCAGTCAGCTGTTGCTGGATCAGTCAGCTGTTGCTGGACCAGTCAGCTGTTGCTAGATCAGTCAGCTGTTGCTGGACCAGTCAGCTGTTGCTGGATCAGTCATCTGTTGCTGGATCAGTCAGCTGTTGCTGGATCAGTCAGCTGTTGCTGGATCAGTAAGCTGTTGCTGGATCAGTCAGCTGTTGCTGGACCAGTCAGCTGCTGCTGCACCACGGTCAGCTGCTGTTGCACCATCAGCTGTCTCTGAACATGACTCGTCCTGAACCTGTCCCGAACCTGTCCGTCCAGCCTGAGCGCCTGCCTTGCCGTCAGTGTTTACAAGCCAGGGTGGCCGGTTGCATGCATACATTCGATACATTTTGTATTATTCCATTATTTATAGTGCTTGTAACTGCTAAATAAGCCACCATGGGCCCAAAGAAAGCTTCTAGTGCCAACCCTGTGGTAAAAAGGGTGATAAATACTATTGTACCACAGTCAGCTGCTGCTGCACCACAGCTGCTGCTGCACCACAGCTGCTGCTGCACCACAGCTGCAGCTGCACCCAGCTGCTGCTGCACCATGGTCAGCTGCACCACAGCTGTTGTTGCTGCACCACCATCAGCTGTATTACTCGAAGATGTGGAGAGAGTGTTGTTGGTGTGGCTTAACGTGAAACAATTACCGAGAAACAATTAACCCCGGAGGGTTAGCCACCCAGGATAACCCAAGAAAGTCAGTGCATCATCGAGGACTCTAACTTATTTCCATTGGGGTCCTTAATCTTGTCTCCCAGGATGCAACCCACACCAGTCGACTAACACCCAGGTGAACAGGGAAAAATGCCTGGAACTAGTGCTCATATTGGTGAATTTAAAGCCAGCAAAGGTTGGTTTGAGAGATTTAAGAATTGTAGTGGCATACACAGTGTGATAAGGCCTGTTCTGGAAGAAAATGCCAAACAGGACCTACAGTACTCAGGAGGAAAAGGCACTCCCAGGACACAGTGTCTCATCAGTCATTGCTGCATCTTCAATAAAGGTAAGTGTCATTTATTCTTCATTTAGTAGAGTAGTACATGCACAATATATATTGTGCATGTACTACTCTACTATTGTGCATGTATCCTTCTCTTTGTGTGTAGGAAAATGTATATTTCATGTGGTAAAAATTTTTTTTCATACTTTTGGGTGTCTTGCACGGATTAATTTGATTTCCATTATTTCTTATGGGGAAAATTCATTCGCATACCGAACATTTCGCATAACAACCAGCCCTCTTGCACGGATTAAGGTCGCTATGCGGGGGTCCACTGTATATGTTATTCAACATTTGCATTAAAATATTTACGTTAAAATATGAGAATTTAATGTACTCTGAGCATTTACTTTTGGGGTTCTAAGGTGAGGGGAGTAACACAGTGAGCAATTATAATTTGAGGCAGTGGAGAGTGATTTGGTAGCTTTGTTGGTAAGGTTAAGTACTAAGTATTTAGTTTTGGACTAGTTTTGGGTAAGTGGTTTTTAATCCTTTCAGGGTTTTGGCCGTACTAGTACGGCTTATGCACCAGGGTTTTTGACGTACTAGTATGCCTAAATTCTAGCGCCTTCAAATCTAGTGAGAGAAAGCTGGTAGGCCTACATATGAAAGAATGGGTCTATGTGGTCAGTGTGCGCAGCATTAAAAAAATTCTGCAGCACACAGTGCGTAATGAGAAAAAAAAACTTTGACCATGTTTTTGGATTAAAAGAGCGACTTTGCACTGTATTTTCGTATGGTATTTATTGTTGTATTCTAGTTTTCCTGGTCTCATTTTATAGAATGGAAGACATATTACAGAAATTGAGATGATTTTGACTGATTTTACAAAGAAAAGTACCTTGAAATTGAGCTCAAAGTAGCAGAAATGTGCGATTTTTTACCAAAGTTCAAAAGCAAACAAATCATGCTATGCGTCCAATACACATCAACTGGCGAGTCTAATATTCTTTCACAAATACGCTGATATTATTTATACCATTTCTACACTACTGCAGTAGTCTGCATAACAGTAAATCTTCTATTTTTTTTTGGGGGGGGAATAAAAATTCAAAGTGGAAGGCAAAAGAATGTAAGAGGGGTGTGGGGACATGACTAATGAACAGAAGAAATGTTATTTTAGTGCCAGGAATGTCTTTCTTGTTTATTCTGGACCCTATTTGGAAATTGGCATCTTTTCAAATTTGTGTGAAACTGGCAAAATTGCTAAATTCTGACCACTGTACTGGATAGTTGAAATCAGTAAATGGGTGGTTTCTTGTACTCATTCGATAGAAAAAATGAAGTTCTAGCTAAATAGTTATGATTTTTGTCGACAAGTACACTGAAATTGGCCGAAAATAGGGCTCAAAGTGGGCAAAATCGCCGATGTGTAAACATCGTCGAGACCGCTAACTTCGCAAGAGCATAATTCCGTAAGTTTTCCATCAAATTTCATACTTTTGGTGTCATTATGATTGGGAAAAGATTCTCTATCTTTTCATAAGAAAATTTTTTTTTTTTTTTTTTGAAATTTGGCCAACCCTGAGAACAAGTCTCTGAGAGGGCCTGTCAACCCTGAAAGGGTTAAGAAGAGTCTTGAACTGATGTACAGACAAAGTTCCTTTGGTATTCGGTGGTAATGAATTCCAAATTTTTGGGCCCTTTATGTGCATAGAGATTTTACATAGTGCGAGATGGACACGGCGAACATCAAGGAGTGATCTGTGCCTTGTGTTATGGTCGTGTGTCCTGTTAAGGCTGGTAAGGAGAAGTTTGAGTGGAGGGTTTATATTTGAGTAGTGTTCTATGTATGTAGTAGGCACAATAATAGGTATGGATGTTCTCTATGGTAAGTTTAGACTTTTGAATATTGGTGGAGTATGATGTCTGAAATTTGTTATTCTGACTGCAGCCTTTTGCTGGGTTATTAGTGGTCTGAGATGGGCTATTGTTGTTGAACCCCATGTACAAATTCCATAGGTGAGATAGGGGTAAATGAGTGGGTGATACAGGGCAAGGAGAGTTTGTTGTGGAATATAGTACGTATCTTTGATAGTATGCCTACGGTCTTAGAGATTTTCTTGGAGATTTGTTGTACATGTGTCTAAAATTTGAGGCTACTGACAAGGTGGATTCCTAGGAATTTTTCCTCTGAGTCTTCTGACAGGTGATCCATTTATCATTATGTTAAGTGGAATATTTGTAGCTATTTTTCCAAATTGAATGAAATAGGTTTTGTCAATACTGAGAGTAAGCTTGTTAGTCATCATCCAGGTAGAACTTGAACTTGTATGACCAGAGCTGCGGTAAGATGGGAAGGAAGAAGGATGGGGAAGGATAGAAATACTGGAAAAAGATGGGAGGGAGGAGGAGAGGAGAAGAAAGGCAAGTGGCTCAACCACTTTGGTGCATGTCGTACAAATGTACTGCAGGCTTGGATGGGGAGGGATGAAGGACGTCGGTTCTTGGCTCCCAAGGAGGGGATGGTGAAGGCGGCAGCAGAAGAGTCAGGGAAGTTCTAGAAGGCAGCCATCAGGACAATCTGTACAGAGAATGGTTGGCAGGAGGCTTGTTAAATTATTGTCCCAGATTGGAGTTGAACTTCAATCTTGGGAGACGGTGAAGTTTAAACAGGTATTTGGGGTTTGTCTCAGGATTCTTAAGGAGATCGAGTAGTTCATCAAGGGTGGTATCGTATGCAGCAGTACAGGCGAACGTAGCAGTCCCATCCTCAAGAGAGCTGACAAGTTCCTGGGCAATCATTTCGTTAGGAGAATGACGAGTGGTGTAAAAAGTGCATCCAGACATACAGTGGCATGGAGGTTCAGCATCAGAGGTAGAGGCAGGCGAAGTCGCTGATTGGACAGTAGCAGTGATGTTGGAAGGCGAGGCCATTGAATGGTTCTTGGCAAAGGTGGCAGCAGGTGGCTGAGGCAGTTTCTGATTGGCGGGGGTTGGTGGAGGCACAACGGGCAGCGAGAGCTCTGATTGGTTCTTGGCAGTGGTGGTGGCTTGAAGAGGTGGTCTCTCATTGGTGGAGTTCAAAGTAGAGCAGGTGGCATCTGCAGATAACATATCTTGCAAGTCCTCTGGTGCCTCGAAGCTGACGATTTTCGGAATTATCTTCAAAATATCAGCTGAAGAAGGACTAGATGGGAAGTTGAATGATGGCATATTGTTGAGGGCAAGAATTTCATTCATAGATGTGTTGAAAGAACCCAGGTTTGCCGCATTTTGCACGTGTGCATACATCATGCAGTAGTAAAATTTTGTCGAGATATCATCTGGTAGTGAAGAGGTGGTGGGTGGTGGAGGCTGCTGAGTGGCTCGTAGAATCTTGGTGGTGGTCGACTGCAGCTTAGCTATAGCAGCATTGGTTGGAGAGTTCCCTGTAGTCTTCTTAAGGTCTTCCTTTAGTTTCTTTGAGAGGATCTCCTTACGAACAGGACATTTGGCTGCCAGAGTATGGTGGTCACTCTTACAGTTGATGCAGGTGGGAGCAGCAGTAGAGGTGCAGGAACGAAAGTCATGACCTTCGGACCCACAGGTGGAAACAGATCTTCTTATTCTTCACATGGCAGTCGGTAGCTGAATGATGATAGGAGTAGCATGTCCAACAAAGTGTTATTTGGCCGAGGTATTCTGGTTCAATTTGTCAAGGGTTGATGAAGTAGTAGAGGCCAGGCCATCAGACAGTGCTCTGGTCGCCGTGGTGACATCCAGAAACATGACCTTGAGCATTGAGGAAGCGTTAGGGATCTTCACAATGGAGTCAATCATGGCCCAGGCGTTGAGTACTTCAAGTGATGACTTAAGGTCCTCGGCAGACATGTTAGTGAGTAGCCTATCACAGTGTTTCATGAACACAGACCATGTAGCAAGCATGTAAGGTAAAGTGGAGATGGTTAAAGCCATGGTCATCTAAGATCTTCATAGCAGTAGGTGTAAGTATTTTGTCAGCTTCTTCATTATCAAGAAAGGTGACAATGAAAGCTTCTTTCAGAGAAATAATGTTCGAGAACTTGGTTTGCAGAAAGGTGTTGAGAGAGGATGCAAGTTCAAGCTTCGTGGCATCGTTGATGACATCAGTCTTGAGTTTAATCCTCACACAATGAAACTTCGTGGAGGTGGTAGAGGTTCCCTTCCCCAATGGGGATCGTAGGGAGACTGATTGACCTGACCAGGAGCATCTGTGACCATTCAGGACGAAGTCTACAGAGCGAATCTCGTGTATCGCGTATCTGTGTATCTCTGAATGACTGATTTTCAGGTAGATATTTTTTGTAATTCAGCATTTACATTGCTGGCTAGTATGACTGGGCTTGGGTGAGAGAAGACGTATGCAGTGTCATCTGCAAATAATATGAGTTTGAGTAGTTGAGATGCATTTGATAAGTCATTGATGTAAATGAGAAAGAAGTGAGCCAAGGACACTTCCCTATGGGACACCAACTGCAATTGGTTGTGTGGAAGAGTTAGATCCACTTGTGTACACAAATCTTATAAAATTAGCACCATTCTGTGCTAATTTTATGTGCAACAAATCATGGTCAACTGTATCAAAAGCTTTACATAAATCAATGAAGAATCCCAGTGGGACTTCTTTTTTCTCGAGAGTGGTGTGTATTAGTTCTAGCATGTGTACAATGGCATCATTTGTGTTTTTATTGGGCATGAACCCAAACTGACAGGGGTCGAGTATGTTGTGGGAGACAAGGTAGGAATAGATCTGCCTACGAATTAATTTTTCAAAGATATTAGAGAGAAGGGGTAGTAGTTATTCTGGTCTGCTTGATCTCCTCCTCTGTGGATTGGGGTGACCCTCGCTATTTTGAGAATTGCTGGGAAGGTGGAGGATTCAATGGATTTGTTAAACAGTGTTGCAATAATTGGTGACAGTACTTGAGAAGCTTTTTTGTACATAAAAGGTGGTAAGGTATTTAACCCTTTGAGGGTTTTCGTCGTACTAGTACGTCTTACGCGTAGGGGTTTTTGACGTACTAGTACTCATAAATTCTAGCGACCTCAAATCTAGTGGGAGAAAGCTGGTAGGCCTTCATATGAAAGAATGGGTCTATGTGGTCAGTGTGCACAGTCTAAAAAAAATCCTGCAGCACACGGTGCATAATGAGAAAAAAAAAACTTTTTCCATTTTTTTTTAATAAATCAGCGACTTTGCAGTGTATTTTCGTATAGTATTTATTGTTGTATTCTAGTTTTCTTGGTCTCATTTTATAGAATGGAAGACATATTACTGAAATTGAGATGATTTTGACTGGTTTTACAATGAAAGGTGCCTTGAAATTGAGCTCAAAGTAGCAGAAATGTTCGATTTTTACCAAACTTCAAAAGTAAACAAATCGTGCCAAGCGTGCAATACACGTCAACTGGTGAGTCTAATATTCTTTCACAAGTGCACCAATAATATTTATACCATTTTTTACACTAATGCAGTAGTCTGCATAACAGTAAATCTTATATTTTTTGTGAGAATAAAAATTCAAAGTGGAAAGCAAAAGAATATAAGAGGGGCCTTGAGACGTGACTAATGACTAGAGGAAATGTCATTTTAGTGCCAGGAATGTCTTTCTTGTTTATTCTGGACCCTATTCCGAAATTGGCATCTTTTGAAATTTGTGTGAAATTGGCAAAATTGCTAAATTCTGACCACTGTACTGGATAGTTGAATTTATAAATGGGTGGTTTCTTGCACCCATTCGATAGAAAAAATGGAGTTCTAGCGAAATATTCATGTTTTTTGTCGACTAGTACAGTGAAATTGGGCGAAAATGGGGCTCAAAGTGGGCAAAATCGCCGATCCGTAAACATCGCCGAGACCGCTAACTTTGCGAGAGCATAATTCCGTAAGTTTTCTATCAAATTTCAAACTTTTGGTGTCGTTATGATCGGGAAAAGATTCTCTATCTTTTCATAAGAGAAAATAATTTTTTTTTTTTTTAAATTTGGCCGACCCTGAGAACGAGTTTCGGAGAGGGCCTGTCGACCCTCAAAGGGTTAAATCTCCTGCTTTGTTTTTTAGCGTGTTGTTGATGAGTAAGACATCAGTTGGGTTGGTGGGAGCTAGGAAAGTGTATTTGGGTAGGAGCCAGTCATGTGGTCTTTTGGAGAGGATTATGCTTGCAAGGTTTTTCCCTATGGTGAAGAAAACATTGAGTTTGTTTGCTGTTTCAGTTGATGAGAGTAGGGGGCTCATCAGGTTTTATTAGTTTGATTGTTCTGTTTTTGGATATCTTTTTGGTTCTTAGAATTTCAAATAATGTTTTCCAAGTCTTTTTTATATCACCTCTTAAGTTATGTAATCTGGTCTTGTAATGTATGAAATCAACTAATGTACGGGATGAAAACGGTGAATACAGTGGACCCCCGGTTAACGATATTTTTTCATTCCAGAACTATGTTCAGGTGCCAGTACTGACCGAATTTGTTCCCATAAGGAATATTGTGAATTAGATTAGTCCATTTCAGACCCCCAAACATACATGTACAAACACACTTACATAATTGGTCGCATTGGGAGGTGATCGTAAAGCGGGGGTCCACTGTATATACAATAGGGCCCCAGTTTATGGCGTTTTGCTTTACAGTGTTCCGCTAATACGGCCATTTCAAATTATGACCAAAACTCTCTATACGGCTCCCCCCACCTGATTTTCTAATACGGTCACCGTGCCCCATCCGGTTTGTTTACATTCTCTGTGAGATCCGTAAGCACTAAGTCTCTCCATTATGTCTGGAAACTCCAAAATTTCAAGTGTTTTTAAGAGTTATTTCATATTTTATATATACTCTGATAATTATACTTATGTGTACCTGTACCTAAATAAACTTACATAGTACTGTGCTGGCATGCAGGTACACATTAAAATCAATAAGTGTGTCTTATGTTTCAAGACGTCATATTGGTAATGATAATAATAATCGAGTCTCATTAAATGTTGTATATTACACTAATATACATATTTTCATTAATCCATCTATGATATTTTTTCAAAATTATATAATAAACATGATGCATAACATACAAAGATGATAAATACACTCCACAGTAGAATAAATACACATAAATATGAGATGTAGCCAGACGACTTGCACAAGTGACACCATATTAGGAATAATAATAATAATCACTGAGTTTCATTAACCCTTTGAGGGTTTTGGTCGTACTAGTATGGCTTACGACCCAGTGTTTTTGACGTACTAGTACGCCTAAATTCTAGCGCCCTCAAATCTAATGAGAGAAAGCTGGTAGGCCTACATATGAAAGAATGGGTCTATGTGGCCAGTGTGCGCAGTATAAAAAAAATCCTGCAGCACACAATGCATAATAATAAAAAAAAAAACTTTGACAATGATTTTGGAATAAAACAGCGACTTTGCACTGTATTTCCGTATTTTATTTATTGTTGTATTCTAGTTTTCTTGGTCTCATTTTATAGAATGGGAGACATATTACAGAAATTGAGATGATTTTGACTGGTTTTACAATGAAAAGTACCTTGAAATTGAGCTCAAAGTAGCAGAAACGTTTGATTTTTATCAAAGTTCAAAAGTAAACAAATCATGCCAAGCGTCCAATACACGTCAACTGGTGAGTCTAATATTCTTTCACAAGTGCGCTGATATTATTTATACCATTTCTAAACTAATGCAGTAGTCTGCATAACAGTAAATCTTCTATTTTTTGTAAGAATAAAAATTCAAAGTGGAAAGTCAAAGAAATATTAGAGGGGCCTGGGGATGTGACTAACGAACAGAGAACTTGTTATTTTAGTGCCAGGAATGTCTTTTTTGTTTATTCTGGACCCTATTCGGAAATTGGCATCTTTTGAAATTTGTGTGAAATTGGCAAAATTGCTAAATTCTGACCACTATTGGATAGTTGAAATTGGTAAATGGGTGGTTTCTTGTACTCAGTCGATAGAAAAAATGGAATTCTAGTGAAATAGTTATGATTTTTGTCGACTAGTACATTGGAATTGGCCGAAAATAGGGCTCAAAGTGGGCAAAATCGCCGATGCATAAACATCGTCGAGACCGCTAACTTCGCGAGAGCATAATTCCCTAAGTTTTCCATCAAATTTCATACTTTTTGTGTCATTATGATTGGGAAAAGATTCTCTATCTTTTCATAAGAAAAAACAATTTTTTTTTTTAAATTTGGCCGACCCTGAAAACAAGTTTCGGAGAGGGCCTGTCGACCCTCAAAGGGTTAAATGTCGTATATTACATTAATATACACATTTTCATTAATCCATCCATGATATTTTTTTCAAAATTATATAATAAACACAATACATAACATATAAAGATGATAAATACACCCCACAATAGACTAAATAAACATAAATATGAGATGTGGTAGCCAGACTTTTACGAGTGACGGCAAGAACAACATTTTCTCTAGTCCAACATCAGAGAAAATGTTACTGGGGGTAACTGTAGAAAATTATTCCTTTCGTACGTATGTAAGTTTATTCAGGTATACACAAATGCAATTACATAGATTATCATCCATAACAGCATATGTGTAGAGAATCTAGGATAACCCAAAAAGAGTCACACAGAGTGACTTATTTCCATTGCCTTCACTCAGAGCGTCATTTCTTCTAAAAATGGTGTAACATGAGAATGGGAATGTTCTTCTTTATTTATTCTACCGTATCAATGTAGAGACAACTTGTACACAATGTAACTTGTACACAAACCAGACGTGTACACTTTGTTTGTTTACAAAACTTGCGTTCGCCTGGTTTGTTTACATAACTCTGTGCCTGTCCTCCCTCATATTCTCATACATTCATTCACACACACACACACACACACACACACACACACACACACACACACACACACACAGAGATTGGATAACAAGTGAAATGTGGGGCACCATACAGTGAGTGAAAAAAAAATTAATAAGCAAGAGCAGAAAGGAAAAATATAATATATAACAAGGGAAGGTGGCATTTAGGCCTGCTGAAACAGTGACGTCACAACAGTTGTGTGTCATTATACATATAAAGTGTAACACCGAATGTGAAGTGTATTCCAATATAAGTGAAGTGTACTCTATCATAAGTGACACTGAGGGTCGCGGGATGCATGAGCATATACGGTTATAAAGATCACAGGTGAAGAATTTTCAAAAAAGTGATAGAAGGCTACGTCATCAGCATCTGGCAACTTGTCATCGCATCACTGCCAACTTAAGTATACTCACCTGTTGGGGTTGTTTTTTTGGGGGGGTTCTGAATCCTGCCTTGAGTCACTGTTAGATACTGGTCACTCACTCCTGCAAGCTATTACCAGAATTAGAGCAGAAATAGCATAGATAAGGTGAAGATAGGGTTGACTAGCGAGGAGCAGCCTAGCGAGGGGAAGCCTAGTGAGGGTGACGTCAGACACTCCTAGAAGCTCAGACAAGATAAATTTTACAACCTAATTACTTTCTGTGTTTTATAAGTAGAAGTGATAAGTGCTAGAATCACTGTTGGTAGTTTTTAGAATTACTGGTATCTACCGTTATTTATTAGCAGTATGAATACTTAGAAGTGGGGGCACACACACGCACACACACACACACACACACACACACACACACACACACACACACACACACTCGCACATACACACACACACACACACACACACGCACACACACACGCACACACATACACATACACATACACACACACACACACACACATACACACACACACACACATACACACACATACACAGGAACAAGCACTTGTAGCTGTAGTACACACAGCTGTAAACACACATACACAGGATTTCACACCGTCCTGTGAACTGACCATCTGAACCTTTCTCCTCTGCCCCCCCCCCCCTCTTTCCACACTGAGTAGACCTATCTCTACCTCTCTCACTCTTTACCTTTTTTTTTTTTTTTTTTTTTTTTTTTTTAACACAGAGTTTGACAAGGTTAAGGATCCCTAGCTTTATTGACAGCTATTTACAGGTTAAGGATTCCTAACTTTATTGGCAAGCTAAGAGCTGTTACCTACATCAGCTCATTTGAAAGCATTTTTATTGTTATGAGACATACAAGTAGGGAACAGGATGAAGTTGGAGCCATCTGTGGGCCAGCATTTTCATTTGATCAACTGACGTTATCTCGTTGACATCATTATGCTGTACGAATGTGTTCCATACTCGAGTCATCCTGGGTATGTATGATCTCAAATGGAGTGATGTTCTGGAGAAGGGTACAGCCAGAGTGAAGTTGCTGCTTTCTGCCCGTCTTGTGGCATAAAAGCTTGTTTCACGCTGTCCTCGAAGTGGATCCAAGTGTGGTATTTTGACAATATTGGCCTTGTACATAACAGTAAGGCCACCCACATCCCTCCTATGTTGAAGGCTCTGCTGAAATGACAGCTCTATCCAGGATGGGTCCAGGCGAGAGATGAGACGTCTTGCTCTGTTCTCTACTCTGTCAAGCAGTCGCAGATGAGAGGGGGGGCAGGCAAACCAAGAAAGTGGAGCATACTCAAGGTGTGAGCGTACTTGTGCCTCGTACAGGATCTTGCAACCCCTACTGTCAAGCAGATGCGAGATACGGCGAAGTGCTGTAAGCTTCCTGGCTGCCTTGTTTGCAAGATTTACAACATGGTTCTTCATGGTTAGTTTGGAGTCAAATTTCACCCCAAGGATATCAACTTCTTCTCCAGGTGCCAACATCCTCCCATTCATCCTTACTACTGCACCAGCATTACCATCATGGTGCCTAGAGACGATCATCATTTGCATTTTCTCAGGTGCAAATGTTACTTGCCATCTATTTCCCCAAGCTGATATAGCTCTCAGCTGGTGATTGATGTAGCTTAGAGCAGCTGGCATTTCTTCTCTTGGATAAGTGAATGTCAGTGTACAGTCGTCTGCATATGCATGTGATTCTGGGATGAGATGAAGAAGGTCGTTGAAGTAGACATTCCATAACAGTGGACCCAGCACACTTCCTTGTGGAACGCTTCTCTCTCTACCTATCACTCTCTACCTATCTCTCTCTCTCTATTCCCTCTCCCATCTTTCCCCTCTAACATCTCCCCCCCCTCTAACATCTCTCCCCCTCTAACATCTGTCCCCTCCCATTATCTCTCCCCTCCCCCTTTCCCCACCTCTCTCCCATCCTGCCCTCCCTCCCCCCCTAGCCTCTCTCCCCTCTCGCTCTTCCATCTCCCCCCTCTTTCCCCCTTCTCCCCCTCTTTGCCTTCCCTTTCTCCCTCCCTCCCTCTCTCTCTCTCTCTCTCTCTCTCTCTCTCTCTCTCTCTTGCTCTCTCTCTCTCTCTCTCTCTTGCTCTCTCTCTCTCTCTCTCTCTTGCTCTCTCTCTTGCTCTCTCTCTCTCTTGCTCTCTCTTGCTCTCTCTCTTGCTCTCTCTCTCTTGCTCTCTCTCTCTCCTGCTCTCTCTCTCTCCTGCTCTCTCTCTATCTTGCCCTCTCTCTCTCTTGCTCTCTCTCTCTCTTGCTCTCTCTCTCTCTTGCTCTCTCTCTCTCTCTCGCTCTCTCTCTTGCTCTCTCTCTTGCTCTCTCTCTCTCTTGCTCTCTCTCTCTCTTGCTCTCTCTCTCTCTTGCTCTCTCTCTCTCTCTTGCTCTCTCTCTCTCTTGCTCTCTCTCTCTCTTGCTCTATCTCTCTCTTGCTCTCTCTCTCTCTTGCTCTCTCTCTTCCTCTCTCTCTCTCTCTTGCTCTCTCTCGCTCTCTTGCTCTCGCTCTCTCTCTTGCTCTCTCTCTCTCTTGCTCTCTCTCTCTCTCTTGCTCTCTCTCTTGCTCTCTCTCTCTCTCTCTTGCTCTCTCTCTCTCTCTCTTGCTCTCTCTCTCTCTCTTGCTCTCTCTCTCTCTCTTGCTCTCTCTCTTGTTCTCTCTCTCTCTCGCTCTCTCTCTTGCTCTCTCTCTCTCTTGCTCTCTCTCTCTCTTGCTCTCTCTCTCTCTCTTGCTCTCTCTCTTGCTCTCTCTCTCTCTTGCTCTCTCTCTTGCTCTCTCTCTCTCTTGCTCTCTCTTGCTCTCTCTCTTGCTCTCTCTCTATCTTGCTCTCTCTCTCTCGCTCTCTCTCTCGCTCTCTCTCTCTTGCTCTCTCTCTCTCTTGCTCTCTCTCTCTCTTGCTCTCTCTCTCTCTTGCTCTCTCTCTCTCTCTTGCTCTCTCTCTTGCTCTCTCTCTCGCTCTCTCTCTTGCTCTCTCCCTCTCTTGCTCTCTCTCTCTCTTGCTCTCTCTCTCTCTTGCTCTCTCTCGTCCCCATTTTCCCTTCTAACTCTCCCCTCTCCTACACTAAAAAAAAAAAAAAAAAAAAAAAAAATGGTGGGGACTCGCAGGAACCAAGGATCAGATGAGAATGGTTCGGGTAGGGAGGAGTGGATGGAGGAGCAGTGGAAAAGGATGGAACAAGAGTGGGAGAGAAAATTAGGAGAGCTTTCTGAAAAAATGGAGAAAGAGCTCTCTGTGAAATTGGAAAGGAGGTTGGAGCAGGAAACAAAGAATTGGGAGGCACAAGTCGAAACTGCAGTAGCCAAGATAAGGGTCCTAGAAGTTGAGATAAATAGGCTGGAGCGAGTTACAGGGGCAGTGACCAGAGAAGACACAGCATATGAAGCTGCGAGGCTGAACAGGAAGGAAGGAATTATGAATTATGCTAAGGTCACATCAATCTGCCAAGGAGGACCAAGGAGTGAAAGGGAAGATCAGCTGGTTGCAGATGGAGAGGGTGATAGGTCGAATGCTGAGGCACAACAAGGCTATCAAGAGCCACTGGAAAAATCAAGGGAGAAACTGACCACATACAGGCAGGATCCAGAGTCACAGAGGGTGAGGCAATGGGAGGAAGAAAGGGCAAAATCAGTGTTTATCCATGGGCTTCAGGAGAGAGAGGAAAGGACACACACTGAAAGGAAGCAGGAAGAAGGAAAGGAGATTGAGAAAATCATCACGGAAATAGGTGAAGAGATGGACGAGATTGTAAATTTTCAGAGAATAGGGGGGTACTCGAAGGGGAGAAACCGACCAATCAAGCTGATTCTCAGGACGGAAACAGTGCGGAACAGGATCCTCCAAGAGAAACCACGATTGAAATACTCGGAAGAGTACAAGAGGGTGTTCCTAGACAGAGACAGAACAAAATCAGAACGACAACAGCTGAGGGAGAGGACAAAAAAACGAAAGGAGCTAGGAAAAGAGACAAGGAGGGAATCAGCAGAGGTCAGTCAGAGCAGGACAGAACAGCAAGGGCAAGCACACACACAACTACTCTCAGAACCATACAACCTATCACACCATCCCAACACACACTACAATCCATACCCACAGCCTCCATCCAACATCGAGCTATAGAATCCCACAGTATGCCACCAGGTCTCCCACCCCCACAGGCCCCCCAAACCACAGTGTTGGAAAGGAAACTGAAGGTATGGTACACAAACGCTGATGGAATAACAAATAAGTGGGAGGAGTGGCACGAAAGGGTCAAAGAAGCATCACCGGACATCATAGCTCTTACAGAAACCAAGCTTACAGGTATGATAACAGATGCCATCTTTCCAACGGGATACCAAATCCTGAGGAAAGACAGAGGGAACAGGGGGGGTGGAGGAGTGGCGTTGCTGATCAAAAATCGCTGGAATTTTGATGAGCTGGAGAGAGGAGATAGCGGAGAAGAAAGTGATTACATAGTGGGAACACTTCACTCTGGAGGTCCCAAGGTGGTAATAGCAGTGATGTATAACCCACCACAGAACAGCAGGAGGCCAAGGCAAGAGTACGACGAGAGCAATAGAGCGATGGTTGACACACTGGCTAGAGTGGCCAGAAGAGCTCATGCATGCAGGGCAAAGCTCCTGATCATGGGTGACTTTAACCACAAGGAGATCGATTGGGAGAACTTGGACCCACATGGGGGCCAAGATACATGGAGGGCTAAGATGATGGAGGTGGTACTGGAGAACTTCATGTACCAACACGTAAGGGACACTACAAGAGAGAGAGGAGAGGATGAACCAGCAAGGCTGGACTTAGTATTCACCTTCAGTAGTGCAGATATCGAGGACATCGCATATGAAAGACCCCTTGGGGCCAGTGACCATGTGGTCTTAAGCTTCGAATACACAGTAGAGCTACAAGTGGAGGGAGAAGCAGGAAGGCCAGGACGAATGAAGCCAAACTACAAGAAAGGGGACTACACAGGAATGAGGAACTACCTGAACGGGGTTCAGTGGAACAGAGAACTGGCAGGGAAGCCAGTTAATGAGATGATGGAATATGTAGCAACAAAATGCAAGGAGGCTGAGGAGAGGTTTGTACCCAAGGGTAACAGGAGTAATGAAAAAGCCAGGATGAGCCCATGGTTTACCCAAAGGTGCAGGGAGGCAAAAACCAAGTGTGCTAGGGAATGGAAGAAATATAGAAGGCAAAGGACCCAGGAGAATAAGGAGAACAGTCGTAGAGCCAGAAACGAATATGCACAGATAAGAAGGGAGGCCCAAAGACAATATGAAAATGACATAGCAGCGAAAGCCAAATCTGACCCGAAACTGTTGTACAGCCACATCAGGAGGAAAACAACAGTCAAGGACCAGGTAATCAGGCTAAGGAAGGAAGGAGGAGAGACAACAGGAAATGACCGTGAAGTATGTGAAGAACTCAACAAGAGATTCAAAGAAGTGTTCACAGAGGAGACAGAAGGGACTCCAGAAAGACGGAGAGGTGGGGCACACCACCAAGTGCTGGACACAGTGCACACAACCGAGGAAGAAGTGAAGAGGCTTCTGAGTGAGCTAGATACCTCAAAGGCAATGGGGCCAGATAACATCTCCCCATGGGTATTGAGAGAGGGAGCAGAGGCGCTATGTGTACCCCTAACAACAATATTCAATACATCTATCGAAACAGGGAGATTGCCTGAGGCATGGAAGACAGCAAATGTAGTCCCAATCTTTAAAAAAGGAGACAGACATGAAGCACTAAACTACAGACCAGTGTCACTGACATGTATAGTATGCAAAATCATGGAGAAGATTATCAGGAGAAGAGTGGTGGAACACCTAGAAAGGAATGATCTCATCAACAGCAGTCAGCATGGTTTCAGGGACGGGAAATCCTGTGTCACAAACCTACTGGAGTTCTATGACATGGTGACAGCAGTAAGACAAGAGAGAGAGGGGTGGGTGGATTGCATTTTCTTGGACTGCAAGAAGGCGTTTGACACAGTTCCACACAAGAGATTGGTGCAAAAACTGGAGGACCAAGCAGGGATAACAGGGAAGGCACTACAATGGATCAGGGAATACTTGTCAGGAAGACAGCAGCGAGTCATGGTACGTGGCGAGGTGTCAGAGTGGGCACCTGTGACCAGCGGGGTCCCGCAGGGGTCAGTCCTAGGACCAGTGCTGTTCCTGGTATTTGTGAACGACATGACGGAAGGAATAGACTCTGAGGTGTCCCTGTTTGCAGATGACGTGAAGTTGATGAGAAGAATACACTCGATCGAAGACCAGGCAGAACTACAAAGGGATCTGGACAGGCTGCAGACCTGGTCCAGCAATTGGCTCCTGGAGTTCAATCCCACCAAGTGCAAAGTCATGAAGATTGGGGAAGGGCAAAGAAGGCCGCAGACGGAGTACAGTCTAGGGGGTCAGAGACTACAAACCTCACTCAAGGAAAAAGATCTTGGGGTGAGTATAACACCAGGCACATCTCCTGAAGCGCACATCAACCAAATAACTGCTGCAGCATATGGGCGCCTAGCAAACCTCAGAACAGCATTCCGACATCTTAATAAGGAATCGTTCAGGACCCTGTACACCGTATACGTTAGGCCCATATTGGAGTATGCGGCACCAGTTTGGAACCCACACCTAGCCAAGCACGTAAAGAAACTAGAGAAAGTGCAAAGGTTTGCAACAAGACTAGTCCCAGAGCTAAGAGGTATGTCCTACGAGGAGAGGTTAAGGGAAATCAACCTGACGACACTGCAGGACAGGAGAGATAGGGGGGACATGATAACGACATACAAAATACTGAGGGGAATTGACAAGGTGGACAAAGACAGGATGTTCCAGAGATTGGACACAGTAACAAGGGGACACAGTTGGAAGCTAAAGACACAGATGAATCACAGGGATGTTAGGAAGTATTTCTTCAGCCACAGAGTAGTCAGTAAGTGGAATAGTTTGGGAAGCGATGTAGTGGAGGCAGGATCCATACATAGCTTTAAGCAGAGGTATGATAAAGCTCACGGCTCGGGGAGAGTGACCTAGTAGCGATCAGTGAAGAGGCGGGGCCAGGAGCTCGGACTCGACCCCCGCAACCTCAACTAGGTGAGTACACACACACACACACACACACACACACACGGGGCCAGGAGCTCGGACTCGACCCCCGCAACCTCAACTAGGTGAGTAGGTGAGTACACACACTCTCTCTCACACACTCACACTCTCTCACACACTCTCACTCACTCACTCTCTCTCACTCTCACTCACTCTCACTCACTCTCACTCACTCTCACTCACTCTCACTCACTCTCACTCACTCTCACTCACTCTCACTCACTCTCACTCACTCTCACTCACTCTCACTCACTCTCACTCACTCTCACTCACTCTCACTCACTCTCACTCACTCTCACTCACTCTCACTCACTCTCACTCACTCTCACTCACTCTCACTCACTCTCACTCACTCTCACTCACTCTCACTCACTCTCACTCACTCTCACTCACTCTCACTCACTCTCACTCACTCTCACTCACTCTCACTCACTCTCACTCACTCTCACTCACTCTCACTCACTCTCACTCACTCTCACTCACTCTCACTCACTCTCACTCACTCTCACTCACTCTCACTCACTCTCACTCACTCTCACTCACTCTCACTCACTCTCTCACTCTCTCACTCTCTCATTCACTCTCATTCACTCTCCCATTTATTTGTTTTATCTCGTTTACTCACCCCTGACCCTACATTAAGACTACAAATATTTTAAGGTAAGTAATGATTGAACTGTATATGCATTTTATCACACTGGGATGCTTAAATATCATAGAATAGTATGTGTGGGTGGGGTGGTCTGGTATGGTAGCCCGGCTGACTACCATACATACCACACTTGATTTCTTACAATAAATACTACTCATCTCACCCTAGATTAAGACTATAAATATTTTAAGGTAAGTAATGAGTGCACTATGTGTGTATTTTACTTTTTTATTATTTTTTGATGCCTGGTTCTATTGCTAACTTAATATATGTTAGTGTAAACCTGTTATCTAGTATTTGTATGCATTTATAAGGGAAAAAAAGGGTGTTTCACTTTACCGCGATTTCCTCTTTATGGCGGTAGCCTGGAACCTAACCTGCCATATAAGTGGGGCCCTACTGTAATAGCTAAATTCACATGAAGAACACTTAAGAAACCTATAACAGTTGGCACAGTCTACGGACTACCACACTCAAATACTTACACTTTTAGCAATAACCTTAGAAACATGATAATTGAGTCAGAGTTGAATAAACACCATCTGATACTAGCAGGAGATTTCAACATAAACCTTATCTGAGCAACTGACCCTCCAGTAGGTGATTTCACAAATGCTATGAACAACAGTTTATTGCTACCCTCTATAAAAAAAGCCAGCAAGAATCTCTGAAACAAGTGCCTCATTACTTGACCATATCTGGACCAACATAATATTCCCACTACAAGCAGGTATAATCACAGACAACACCACAGACCACTACCCAACCTTTCTCATAACCAACTTATCTAAATTGCCTCAAGAAACAAGAAAGATCTCATTTCGCCTGCTTGATGAGACATCGATAAACAACCTAAAACTAGCAATAGGTGCCATTGATTGGCAGAGAGACCTAAATGACAGTAATAATATCAATAAAGATATCAAATTTTTTTTACACAAAACCCTAAGCCTCTATAACAAACATTGCCCAATCAAAACGAAACAGATCACAGAAAAGAGGCTAAACAGCTCATGGCTAACAAGAAGTATCCTCAAATCTCTTAATAAAAAAACACCAAATTGAAAAACAGTTCAGATTAGGCTTAATTACTAAAGAATTTACTAAAAGATAAAAATCAATACTCACAAAACTAATACATAAATCAAGGCAAATGTATTATGAAAATAGATTTAGTGAAATGAAAGGTGACATGAAAAGTACCTGGCAAACCCTCTCCAAAATTTTAGGCTCTAGGAAACTGTCTGGAAATAGAGATATAAACTTAACTAAACCAGATGAACCTCACAAACAACCTATAAACATAGCCGACAAATATGTCTTCTTCTCTACTGTAGGATCAAAGCTAGCGAGTCAAATTCCTAGCTCAAATACCCAGCCGAGGAAGTACCTCACTGGCAACTATCCAAATACAGTGGACCCTCGAATTTAGTAGTGCCATTTCTGTATGGAAAACTATTTTTATCCATAAAATGTATTTTTTGTTATTATTTCCCATAGGAAATGTAAATCCAATTACACCATTCCAGACGCCCAAAAATATTAACAGAAAATACATTTTATAGATAATAAAAATAGTTTTGCATACAGAAATGGCACTACTAAATTCGAGGGTCCACTGTACAGTAGACCCTCGCCTAACGATATTAATCCATTCCTGAGAGCTCAGCGTTAGGCGAAATTATCGTTATCCGAATTAATTTTCCCCATAAGAAATAATGGAAATCAAATTAATCCGTTCCTGACCCCGAAGTATAAAAAAAAAAATTTACCACATGAAATATTAATTTTAATACACACAAACTGAAGAAGACATGTACAATTACATGACACTTACCTTTATTGAAAATCTGGTGATGACTGATGGGATGGGAGGAGGGGAGTGTGTGGATGGTGTTAATGTTTAGAAGGGGAATCCCCTTCCATTAGCACTTGAGGTGTCAAGTCCTTTTCCGGGGTTACTTCCCTTCTTCTTTTAATGCCACTAGGACCAGCTTGAGTCACTGGACCTCTGTCGCACAACATATCTGTCCATAGAGGCCTGTACCTCCCATTCCTTTATGACATTCCTAAAGTGTTTCACAACATTATCAGTGTAACAGTCACCAGCACGGCTTCCAATAGCTGTGTGAGGGTGATTTTCATCAAAAAAGGTTTACACTTTAAGCCACATTGCACACATTTCCTTAATCTTTGAAGCAGACAACTTCTTCAATTTCTCTATCCCCTCCTCCGGAGCAGTTTCCTCAGGTCTGGCCTCTTGCTGTTGAAGATGATCTTGCAGCTCATCAGTGGTTAGTTCTTCATTGTCCTCCTCCACCAACTCTTCCACATCCTCCCCACTAACCTCCAACCCCAAGGAATTCCCCAATGCCACAATTGATTCCACAACTGGCAATGGCTTCTCAGGGTTAGCCTCAAATCCTTCAAAATCCATTCCGTCTACACATTCTGGCCACAGTTTCTTCCAAGCAGAGTTCAAGGTCCTCTTAGTCGCTTCCTCCCAAGCCTTACCTATAATGTTTACACAACTGAGGATGCTAAAGTGATCTCTCCAAAACTCTCTTAGAGTCAACTGAGTTTCTGAGGTCACTACAAAGCACCTTTCAAACATAGCTTTTGTGTACAGTTTTTTGAAGTATGCAATGACCTGCTGGTCCATGGGCTGTAGGAGAGGAGTGGTATTAGGAGGCAAAAACTTCACCTTAATGAAGCTCATATCCCCAGAAACTCGCTCTGCCACATCTGAAGGATGACCAGGAGCATTGTCTAATACAAGGTGGCACTTAACCCTTTGAGGGTCGACAGGCCCTCTCCGAAACTCGTTCTCAGGGTCGGCCAAATTTAAAAAAAAAAAAAAATTATTTTTTCTTATGAAAAAATAGTTTTTTTTTTCTAAACATTATAGGCTAAACAAAAAAAATTTAACGTCAATACTTACCGAGATATGGAGGCGTGAAATTTGCCAAAATTGAACAACATATGGTAACATCGCCGACTGCCGTCACCCGGTATTTTTCTATTTACTTTTTTATGTACTATTTTCAATTATTTTTCAATTTTTCTTTTTCTGAGTAACTTTTATGGCCTCTGAGGCCAACATGATCAGTATTTTGTAAGTTATTTCTTTTTCAATACTACACAATAAGGGCGTAAACACTGTTGTCATTATTTTGTTTACAGAAAATATTTACACAAACAAACGATATGAAATGTTGTTTATTACTATTTTTCTATATTTTATATACACATATACAGTCACAGGGAATGTTTCTAGAAGTTCTGCAGCCTGTGGAAGTCTTTGAAACATGGTGTCATGCACAGTGGAGTTTTACACTCCTCACACAAAACGAGTGTCTCTGCGTTGTTGTGTGCGTTTTTTTTGTATGTGCACAGACGTAACACCTCTTCTGAGCCTTTTTCTTCAAAGCAGTAGCAGGCAGTTTTACCAGGAAGTGATCACCATGCTTCAGACGAGCAGGTAGTTGTTGATAATTTGGTGGGCGGTCAATTGCAGGTGCTGTTCCTTGGTACTTGAATACTATTTGTCTGATGACAGACAAACAGAATTCGCCGTACTGTGGTTTGTTTCTGGTGCTCATCTTATACATATTATAAGCATTGAGCATGGAAATGTCCAGAAGATGGAAAAACAGTTGGATGTACCACTTATAACTCTTGTGAACACAATCAGCAAACCCAATCTGCATGTCACATTTGTCCACTGAACGCATGTTGAAGGTGTAATCAATCACAGCTGCAGGTTTTAGAATGGGTTCATTTCTCTCTCTATGCTGCCTGCCACTGTCTGCCATTTCATTAGGGTGAATTGATGACAACAGTGTGACATCTCGTTTGCCATGCCACCGAAATGCCATGATGTCATTGGCAGCAAACGCCTGCACCTCACCTCTACGAGTGCCAGCGTCCAACCTGGGCATATGTTTCCGATTTGCACGCACTGTGCCACACACATCTGTCATGTTCACTCGCAAAAAATCACTGAGTGAGTGGCTTGTGTACCAGTTATCTGTATATAATATATGCCCCTTACCAAGGTATGGTTCTATCATTGTTCGAACCACATCACCTGAGATGCCCAATAACTTCCTGGTATTTTGCAATGTATAACTTCCAGTGTACACAATAATATCCAATACCAGACCACTGTAACAATCACAAAGCACAAACAACTTTATACCAAAGCGTTTCCTCTTGCTTGGTATGTACTGCTTGAAAGAGAGTCTTCCTTTGAACAGAATCAAAGACTCGTCAATTACAAGCTTCCTGAAGGGATAAAAATGCATACTGAATTTCTGTTTCAGATACACAAACACATTCCTAATCTTATATAACCTGTCAGTTCTGTCAGGCCTGGTTTTATCTGAGAAGTGAAGCATACGTAACATTAGCACAAATCGATTCACTGGCATTATATCACTGAAACCTGGTGTTGCAATCAGGGGGTCTGTTGACCAGTATGATTTCACTTTGTGCTTATACACATGTGGCATAAGCATTATTGTGGCAAAGAAAAGATACATCTCAGCCACAGTTGCCTCCTTCCACTGGTGTAGACGTGATTTTGGTGAAAGTAATGTGTTTGCCATGGTGTACTCGTAGTATGTGTTGCTTTCCATGACAATACTTTTCATCAGTGGTTCGTCAAAGAATAACTCGAAACATTCCAGTTCAGTGGCATTGTTCCCAAGTGCACAAGATGGCCGTATTCCACTTTGGCTGTCATCAAACTGGTGGGGATTTGGAACAAAATTGACAGCTTCCTGCCAATCCCAGGTGCGGTCTGCTGGTGGGTACTGGACAATGACAGGTGGTTGTGGTTGTGGAGGTTGTGGTTGTGGAGGTTGTGGTTGTGGAGGTTGTGGTTGTGGAGGCTGGTGTGGTGGGTGAGTGGGGGATGGTGGCCTTTGTTCTAGATCAGCTGAGGCAGCGGCGTGGGTGGCAGCGTGGGTGGCAGCATGGCCCACCGCTGGTGCCTCACCGCCGGCACCACTACCACCACGCACATTTTCCATCCCAATTGCAACAGTATCTTCGTCATTTTCACTGTCTGTTCCTGTTGTACAGCCACGGGATGTACTCCGAGATACACTCCTTCCCCTTGGTATAACATATGGCACACTACCAGAGCGCATATATCGTCGTATATACTGACGCTTCACTGGGGAATATTGCACTTCACTATCACTACTGGAACTAGTTTGAAGAGCTTGTAGTTCATATTCACTATCACTATCATCATCCATGCTCTCATCTGAGTCTGGGATTTGGGAAAATAGAAGTTTCCTCTTGGGTTCTGGAACAACTGAACGTGAACAAGAGGGCCCAGCACCAGAGGTGGAAGGCTGAGGGTCGTCTGGGTTTTCCTCACTATTACCAATATTATGGTCATTAGTTTCGGTCAAAACCTCACTAAAACCACGAAACTCATCTTCACTGGCACTTCCATCACTATTAGAACTGTCACTGGGGAACAAAAGTGTCCCAATTCGCCGAGGAGTGAGGACCTTCTTACCGCGAGGCATGGTGGACATTGTTTACTAAGAGGGGCATTCCCACAATGCACCAATGGGTCCCAGATTTTTTTTCTACCGTGCACACCGACCACGCAGACCCATTCTCTCACACCTAGGCCTACCAGCCTTTTTGCGCGAGATTTGAGGCCGCTAGAATTTATGCGTACTAGTACGTCAAAAACCCCTACGCGTAAGACGTACTAGTACGACCAAAACCCTCAAAGGGTTAAGGTCCAATTTATTTTCCAGGAGGTAATTTTTCACAGTGGGGGCAAAGGCATGGTGTAACCAGTCATAGAAAAGGTCTCTAGTGACCCATGCCTTACTGTTTGCCCTCCACATCACACACAAATTAGCCTTGAGGACATTGTTTTTCAAACTTTATAAAAGTCTACACCAAAGCCATGTTTCACAGGTGCTTGACTGTGACCACAGACACTCACTTGACCCTAAGAGGTTTTTGGAAAGAACACTTCAGTATTCTCCATTGAATAAGCCTTATAGGTAAGGCTTGGGAGGGAGTGATTACCAGGACTTTGAACTCTGCTTGGAGAAACTTGTGGCCAGATTGTGTCCACAAGAGGGATTTTGAAGGGTTTGAGGTGGCCCCTGATGAGCCTATGTCAGTTGTGAATGCTATTGTGGCAATGGGGAGTTCCATGGGGTTGGATATGAGTTTGGAGGATGTGGAAGAGTTGGTGGAGGACCACAATGAAGAGCTAACCATTGAGGAGCTGCAAGAGCTTCAGCACGAAGAGCAACAGATCGCAGCTCAGAATCTTGCTGCAGAGGAGGAGGAAGAGAGATGGAAGAAGGTTCCTTCTTCAGAAATTAAGGAGATTTTTGAAATGTGGGGTAGGATGGAAAGATTTATGGAGAAACATCACCCTGAGAAGGATGTTGCAAGCCATATCTGCAACTTGTACAGTGACAGAGTCTTGGCCCATGTTAGGGAAGTTTTAAAGAGACGCCAGAAACAGAGCTCTCTGGACAGTTTTTTTGTGAGACAGGACTCCAGTGACTCAAGCTGGTCCTAGTGGCATTAAGAAACAGAGAAGAGAAGTAACCCCAGAAAAGCACTTGGCACCTGATGTGTTGATGGAAGGGGATTCCCCTTCCAAACAGTAATTCAATCTCTCTCCTCCTCCAGTCTTCCATACACTAAGAAGAATCACCAATAAAGGTAAGTGTTATGCTGTTAATGTTTCATTCATCATGTCCCATTGTATTGTTTATGTACTACATCTATATTTCATGTAAAAAAATTTTTTTTCTTTAATACTTCTGGATGTCAGGAACAGATTAATTGTATTTACATTATTTCTTATGGGGAAAATTGATTCGAAAATCGTCTCTTTCGATAATAGTCCCACTTCCAGGAACGGATTAAAGATGATAATTGAGGGACCACTGTACGTGCAAATGGAGTCAACTCTGCTATCCAACCTGTAGCTGTAGGAGTACTCCAGGGTAGTGTCCTAGGCCCACTCCTTTCTCATCTACATCAGTGATCTCCCCAATGCATCCCAACTCCTTAAACCAGTTCTATTCGCTGATGACACTACATGTCTACTCCCATTCAGACCCAGCTGTGCTTGGAAACACTGTAAACAATGAACTGCTAAAGATATATGCTTGGATGATGACCAACAAACTCACTCTCAACACAGACAAAACATACTTCATGCTGTTTGGCAAAAAAAGCCTCAAATATCCAACTTAACACACTGTTAAATGGTTCCCCTATATCAAGACATGCAGAGGGCAAACTTCTAGATCTCCTTGACTGTAATCTTAAATTTCAGTCCCATACCCATCACATAGCCAAGAAAATTTCCAAATCAGTAGGAATCCTTTCCAAGATATGATACTATGTACCACAAATGACTCTCCTTACCCTGTACCACTCTCTAATATATCCTTACCTCACCTATGGTATTTGTGCCTGGGGTTCAACCACAGCCAACCACCTTAGACCCTTAATAATCCAACAAAAAGCTGCTATGCGGGTGATTGTTACGGACATAGTCAGTTGGTCCCTGGGTTGTGCTTTTCGTAACAAATTAACCCTTTGACTGTCGCAACCCCCAATCCTGAGGTGTCTCCTGGTGTCGCAAAATTTAAAAAAAAAAATTATTTTTTCTTATGAAATGATAGAGAATCTTTTCCCGATTGTAATGACACCAAAAAAACGAAATTTCATGGAAAACTGACGGAATTATGCTCTCGCGAAGTTAGCGACCTCGGCGCTGTTTACAAATCGGCGATTTCGCCCACTATGAGCCCTATTTTCGGCTAATTCCATTGTTCCAGTCGCCCAAACTCATAGCTATTTCTTTAGAACTCCATTTTTTTCTATCGAATGAGTACAAGAAACTGCCCATTTACCGATTTTAACTACCTAATAATGTGGTCAGAAATTTGCAATTTGGCCAATTTCACGAAAACTAAAAAATATGACAATTTCAAAATAAGGTCCAGAATGAACAATGCAGACATTCCTGGCTCTAAAATAACATTTTCTTTGCTCATCAGTCATGTCTCCAGGCCCCTCTGATATTACTCTTGCTTTCTATTTTGAATTTTTATTCAAACAAAAAATAGAAGACTTACTATTATGCAGACTACTGCAATACTGTAATAATTGTATGAATAACATCAACCCATTCATGACTGCATATTAGAATGGCTAGTTGGACATTTATTGGACAATGGCATCATTTATTTACTTTTGAACATTGGCAAAAATCAAACATTTCCCCTACTTTGAGCTCCATTTCTAAGTTCTATTTATAGTAAAATCAATCAAAATCACCTTTATTTCTATAATATGTTTTCCATTCTATCAAATGAGACCAAGAAAACGAGAATACAACCATAAATACTATACGAAAATACTGTAAACCACAAAGTCGGCATTTTAATTAAAAAAAACGGTCGAAGTTTTTTTTTTCTCATTATGCACTGCGTGCTCCAGGATTTTTTTTATATGGTGCACACTGGCCACACAGACCCATTCTCTCACATGTGGGCCTACCAGCTTTCTCCTGCTTGATTTGAAGCCGCTAGAATTTATGAGTATATATACGTCAAACACGGTACCTCGTAAGACGTATATATACGGCCGCGACAGTCAAAGGGTTAACAAACTTAGCACGTCTAGGGGTATTCATTCGTGAGGAAAAGGAATTTCCTTGGTTTCTATTTAATATATTAATAACCATAATAACCACTTAAATCCACTTTCTCATATTTTGCACTATAAGTAGAACGCTTATGCCACTCCTCATTAACACATCACAGTACTAGGTTAAGTATTTACAAATGGCTCTGAGTCAGGAAATATCAGTATACAGTGGACCCCCGCATAACGATTACTTCCGAATGTGACCAATTATGTGAGTGTATTTATGTAAGTGCGTTTGTACGTGTATGTTTGGGGGTCTGAAATGGACTAATCTACTTCACAATATTTCTTATGGGAACAAATTCGGTCAGTACTGGCACCTGAACATACTTCTGGAGTGAAAAAATATCGTTAACTGGGGGTCCACTGTGTGTACATGCAGAGGCGTTGCTTAAAAACTCGAACACCACATTGATAGAGTTCTTACATAGGGTTCACTCTGCAATTAGCCCTCTTACACCACAGAGGCTTGCTCACTTAGCTTCACTTTCTCTAAGAGCTTCTCAACCGCCTTCTCCAACCGAGAAAAGTCTTAGCGATGAGTTTCCGAAAATTCCTGGTATTTTCTAGGGAGGCGAATGTTGGTCTAGAGGTGGACACTTCCCTAGACCCTTCCTGGTCCAGAGGAAGGTATGAACTGAACAAAGTGAGGCTTTACCAACCCACTTTGGCTCAGTCGGAGCAGGGGTTGAGCAGCTCAAATCACCTACTGGTGCTTGGCCAGGTTGCACCAGCAGTTTGGACTAATTAAATAACCTACCTATGTACAAAGCTAAGTAATATGACCAGATAATATTATAAAGTCGAGTAAATCCATTTTAGCTACTAATGGAATTACTCATGAATATAATATTAAGTGAAATAGCAAAAATAACATGTAAAATTATACCACTGCTGTGAAGGCTTACTCAGCCCTGTAACAACTTCAGACAGTATTACCAAGGCTGGCTCCTCCTCAGGAAAATTAATGAATAGAAAAAGAAAATAATTCACAAAGAAGAAACACTTTATTATTTATTAATGCAAAGATAAAACATTGAAATATGAAGGTGTATCCTACTTGAAAGAAAAATGAAAAATGAAATGGAAAAATGACATTTGAATTCAACGCTAATATGTACAGTAATACTGGGGTGTCTGGTTGAGGTTGACACTGTCTTGTAGAAGTTGTAGCCGTTGCTGATGATGGGGGGGGGGGGTCACAGGTGTTGAGTAACAACCCAACGACTAGTTCTTTACAGAGTCTATAGCCTTGAATAGTCAGTCCAGATGACAGGAACGCAGGTTCTTTACTGCTGCAAAGATGAGGGGTAGTGTCCTGTACAATTAATCAGGTAGGTAGATCATGAAGTGACGTCCCAAGACCAGTTTCAGTCCGTCTCCTTCAACACTTCTCGTTGGTTGGCAGGTGACCCGATCTGTCATTCCAAGAGTTGTGCTGGGAGCTGTGAGTCGAGTGATTACTGTTTCGCCGGAGCCCCACACGTCACCTTTCGGGGTGGGGAAAAAGGGGGGGAGGGGATAGCGGGAGCTAGACTGACCCTACCTTAACCCTTTCAGGGTCCGTCCCGTAGATCTACGGCTTTACGTTCAGGGTCCAAACCGTAGATCTACGCCATGAGCTCAGCTCACTCTGATAAACTGTGAGTGGCACATTTGGGCCTAGATATGAGAGAATACATCTATGTGGTATGTGTGCACCACATAAAACAGATCCTGCAGCACACTGTGTATAATGAGAGAAAAAAAATGAAATCATGATTTTTCGATTAAAACAGCAACTTTGCAGTGTCTTTTCTTATGTTTTTTATAGATGTATTTGCGATTTCTTGGTCTCATTTGATAGAATGCAAGACATATTACAGAAATAGAGATGATTTTGATTGGTTTTAGCACTGGAAATGGCTTGAAACTGAGCTCAAAGTAGCAGAAATGTTAAATTTTTGCCGATATTCAAGAGTAAACAAACGACCTCACACGTCTAATACACGTCAACTGCTTAAAAACATAAGAACATAAGAAAGAAGGAACACTGCAACAGGCCTACTGACCCATGCAGAGCAGGTCCATGTCCCATCCCCCGGATTAGACCAATGACCCACCCCCCAGATTATCCCAATGACCCACCCAGTCTGGTCATCCCCACTCAAGGATGGAGCACTGTACCAGACCCAGCAGCACAAGCTAGTCAGGTCCAACTCACACCCACCCACACCCACTCATGTATTTATCTAACCTATTTTTAAAACTACACAACGTTTTAGCCTCAATTACTGTACTCGGGAGTTTGTTCCACTCATCCACAACTCTATTACCAAACCAGTACTTTCCTATATCCTTCCTGAATCTGAATTTTTCCAACTTGAAACCATTGCTGCGAGTCCTGTCTTGGCTGGAAGTTTTCAGCACACTACTGGTGAGCAATATGCAGATACTGAAGGTTCAATGATCTTTGTTTTAATAATTTGTCTACCTCTCGGTCAAATGCATCCCTAAGGTGAACTGAAACTGGGTATAATTTCCATTTGATAGGATTGTCTGTGACTAAGTCAATCTTATGGACTACCGTGGAGGTGACACCTGGAATATCATTAAAAACGTCTGAGAAGTTACTCACACATTGAAGTAGTTCGTGTTTCTTATGGTCATCCAAAGACTCATTAATATTAATGTTTGTTGCACCTGAGTGGTCAAGAGTCACCAAGTCATGTAGTTCTCTGTCATAGTCTACGTTAGAGGTGTCAATTACGCACACCTTACACTCCTCAGTTGTCTTATCAAGTTTGTGTGGAAAAACTAAATCAAAGTTATTCAGGCAGTTAACCGAATTTCTTCGGTAATATTTCTTAAGGATGTTGATATGATAAAGCTTAGGTTTCCTCTTGACTTCTATGAGGTAATCAACCTTCCCACAAATTTTTAATACCTTATATGGACCTTTCCACGCTACTAATAATTTATCTGACTTGATAGGCAAAAGTACCAGAACTTCATCCTCTGACTTCTGGAATCAAAATAGGTTTTGTACTGGTCCACTGACAAGCTTAAGTTTTTCGAAACTATGTCAGAGGTCTCCTCAAGTTTGGATCTAAGGTCAAGGAGAAACTGATAAGAAGACTGAACCTCAGCATTCACATCCTCATTAGTCCATAAGTCATGAAGGATGGACAATGGACCTCTGGCCTGTCTACCATAGAGAAGTTCAAAAGGTGAAAACCCCAAAGAGTCACTGGGAAATTCCCTCATGACAAACAAAGCACAGGGTAGGTAACGATGCCACTCCTTAGGTTTAAGGGAGCAAAGTTTCCTTAAAATGGACTTGAGAATCAAATGCTGGCGCTCAATCCTCCCATTACAGCTGGGATGATAGGGTGTTGTGAAGAGCGGCTTCACTCCCAGAAGTTGGTAGAGATATTGCATTAAGTCAGATGTGAATTGTGTCCCATGGTCAGAAAAAAATTTCTGTAGGAATGCTAACTCTGGAGAAGATGGACAAAAGGGCTTCAGCCACCTCTGTAGTAGTTATGGTCTTTAAGGGTACGGCTTCAGGGAAACTCGAAGCATAATCAACTAATGTTAATATATATCTATGTCCTCCAGATGAAAGTGGTGATAAAGGACCAACGATGTCAATAGCTACTCTTTCAAACGGTACCATAAAGATTGGCATTTTGACCATAGGTACTCGCCTGGTACCTCGGGAGGATGACAGTTGGCAAACTTTACATGAGCTACAATAGGTAGTGATATCTGAGGACAATTTGGGCCAAAAATAGGTTTCCCTAATTTTATTTAAGGTTTTACGGTGCGAGAAATGTCCGGCCACTGGCAGGTCATGAGCCATTTTAAGAACAGTCTCTCTGCATTGACTTGGAACAACTAAGATGGAATAGTCTATCTCATCTGAATTTAATTTGAATACTGATTTATACAAGATACCTTTTATACATTCAAATTCATATGAAAAGTTTTTTCTTTGGATAACTTGATTTTGTCTAGCTGCATTATGGCAAATCTGAAGAGAAGGGCAATTACGTTGTAAATTGACAAAGGAGTCCTTCGATATATCTAAAGGCTTAAAGGCAGGGAAAATCAAAGGATGGACAGTAGGAGAAGCCTGGGCTTTGGTCTGAGCCCTAGTCAAGACATTTATAGTATTGGAGGTGATATCCTCACTTTCATCTAACAAGTGAACTGGTGATTCTACTATCTCGCTTTCGAGAGTAGTATCACTGGTTTCTAACCCCACATGAATATCCCGAGACATTGCCTCATCTGAACTTTCGAGGGGCTTTTCTGACTCTACAGGAAGAGGAGCTGAAAAACTGATGTCCATCTTTGGTGATGAAAGGTCAACCTCAGAAGGAAGAATGGCACCTCTTACATTACCTATTAGTATGGAGCAAGAAGTGATGGGAGCTAGTGTGGCTTCAGACCAACCTGTGAACCATTTAGACCTAATGTAACAACGAATGGTAGGAAAAGTGTCTGTACAGCCCAAGTAGTCTGAAAGTATAGCAGAGGAATGAGTTTCTTTAAGGTTAGGGAACAGCTTATCAGAAATGACTATACATGTGCATCCAGTGTCTCGTAAAATGGTAGATACATTAAGTCCGTTAACCGTTCCTGAACAGAAGGGTGCTTGGTCATTACAGTCTTTAAAACATCTACCAACTTTTTGGACCTTCTTAAAAGGACAATCGGGACATTTATGTCCCTTAACACCACATAAATGACAAACAGGAACAAAAGAAGTCAGTTTACTTTCCACTAGAGGCTTTGATTTTTTAAGATCTGGTGAATCCTTGCCCTTAGGGTTCGATCCCTTTAGGTCTTTATAGGAATTGTGAGCCTCAGCATACCAGTCAGCGGCCTCAGCAACTTCATCAGTTTTAATCAGGTTATGTTCTCTAATGAATGTTCATATCTGGTGAGGAAGAGCTGTCAGGAACTGGTCAGCAACCATGAAGTCTCTAAGAGATTCATAACTGTGATCAATTCCTGAGCTCTCTATCCAAAAATCGAACGAACGAAAGAGTGTTACCTGTAACTGCTGAAAGTTTTGGCCAGGCTGTAAGGTGGCATACCTGAAATCTTTCCTATAAGAATTTGTGGTTTTCTGATATGCTTTAAGGATTGCCTTCTTCACTAGGTTATAATTACATATGATATCCTGCAACAAAGTTGCACAGATATTCAAAGCTGTACCAGAAAATAACATACCTAACCTGGTAGCCCAGGTGTCAGCAGGCCATTCACAGAGGGTAGCGGTATTTTCAAACCTGATAATGTATGAAGTTATGTCTTCTCCCTCTGTGAAGGGAGGTAAATTAGGTGTTGGAATATGTGCACTAGCTGCATGATGTTCAATTACTCCTTCCTCTAAGTGTTGTTGTTGTGTAAAAGTTAACTTTTTATTCTCTAATTCAAGGCGCGATTTTTTGAGCTTGCAATCTTTTTCTCTCTCTCTTAACTCATGTTCTCTAGCTCTTTCCTCACGTTCTCTAGGTCTTTCCTCAACTTCTCTATCCTTTGCTCTTTCATCAAGTTCTCTTAATTTAACTTGTTCCTCACGTACTTTAGCTCTCTCCTCACGATCAAGTCTATCACGCTCCTTTTTGTCTTCTCTCTCTCTTTCTAACTGTCTATCTTGGTTTTCTCTTTCAATTCGATCTCTCTCCTTTTTCTCCTCTCTTTCGATTCTCTCTCTCTCCTTTTTCTCCTCTCTTTCTCTTTCTGTCTTTCTTGACTTTCTCTTTCAATTCGATCTCTCTCCTTTTTCTCCTCTCTCTCTCAAGGTTCTCTCTCTCCTTTCTTCCTCTTTCCTGGATCTTAGCACTAATGAAAGCTTCTAAATTTTTCCCCGTTATTCCTAACTTACTCCCAGTGTTCATCCAAAACTGGTATTCCTCCATACTTGCAAGAATAACTTAAACTACCAGGGGAAAATGAAACGGATATATCAAAGAAAACAGAGGGTTCAATTCCTGCTCCGCTCAAACTGTAAATAAATCGGAGGGTTCGATACCTGCTTCGATTAAACAGTATGTGTGAATGAAAACGGAGGGTTCTATGCTGGCTCCGAGCAAACAGTAAGTAGAATGGGGTCCCTTGACCATCCAATTTTCTCACCAACAAATCAAGAGTGTCCTACGACAGTTCTCTTGATATAATAAAGAGCTCAATGAAACAACTTGTCACTGAAAAATCTCGGGTCCCTAGAGTCTATTCCTCCAAATCGTTTCAAGCTCAAAAAATAAAAGTGACAGAATTAACTAGTATATCCTGCCTTGACTTGACTTACAATAAATTGAGACTATAACAATCACCAAATCTTTTAAATATCTGTACTGTAGTCCTACCATAGAGCATGATTACTCATGGCTGGTGGTAACCGTCCGTAGTATGCGGCGTTGAAGTTTCAATGACAGATTCGAGATGGAGTTGAATCTTGATTCAGTCGAGCGAATCCTGGCAAGGTCGCCACTTGTGAAGACTTACTCAGCCCTGTAACAACTTCAGACAGTATTACCAAGGCTGGCTCCTCCTCAGGAAAATTAATGAATAGAAAAAGAAATAATAATTCACGAAGATAAACACTTTATTATTTATTAATGCAAAGATAAAACATTGAAATATGAAGGTGTATCCTACTTGAAAGAAAAATGAAAAATGAAATGGAAAAATGACATTTGATTCAACGCTAATATGTACAGTTATACTGGGGTGTCTGGTTGAGGTTGACATCGTCTTGTAGAAATTGTAGAAAAGCTGATGATGAGGGGGGGGGTCACAGGTGTTGAGTAACAACCCAACGACTAGTTCTTTACAGAGTCTATAGCCTTGAATAGTCAGCCCAGATGACAGGAATGCAGGTTCTTTACCGCTGCAAAGATAAGGGGTAGTGTCCTGTACAATTAATCAGGTAGGTATATCATGAAGACCGGTTTCAGTCCGTCTCCTTCAACACTTCTCTTTGGTTGGCAAGTGACCCGATCTGTCATTCCAAGAGTTGTGCTGGGAGCTGTGAGTCGAGTGATTACTGTTTGGCCAGAGCCCCACATGTCACCTTTCGGGGTGGGGAAAAAGGGGGGGAGGGGATAGCGGGAGCTAGACTGACCCTACCTTAACAAGTAGCCGGCAATCAAACTATAGTTACCATATACTCGCTCGCTACTCCTATCTGTTCAACTTTTCCCTCACAACTGCGATAATAACAAGTAGAAATTGTCTACTCAAAATGGACAAAAGGGTGCAACAGTGATAACCAGTTCCTGTGCTAGACAGCACACCCCACCACTTTTCAAAAGATTCAACTTGCTAAATATACAAGACATACAGTCTTATTACTGTGCCTACTACATATACAGAACAATAAACTCCACTGTAAATCCTCCCCTAAAACTACTCCTTGACAGTTACAACAGAATGCACAGGCACAATACAAGGCATGAGGCACTTTTCAACATCCCTCGAGTCACTCTCTCACTATGCAAGAATGCTATGCACATAAAAGGCCCGAAGATCTGGAACTCGCTACCAGAAGAGGTCAAGGATCCCCTGACAGCTTATAAATTTAAGACTTTGCTAAAAAACCATCTTATCTCACAATATTAACCAAACCAACCAAACATCTGCTAACTAGTTTTATTATGTGACCTCTAGGCTCTTAATTCTGCCAATCCATAAAATCATCTTATTTCTCAATATTAACCAAATCTGCCCAAACATCTGCTAATTAGTCTTATCATGTGACCTCCTGGTTTTTAATTCTGCAATTCCATAAAATATTAACACCTCCACTATTACTTGTAAGGTAGATTTTGTACTAAGTTTAAATAAGATTGTATTAAGTTCAAGTAAAATTGTAAAACAGCTAACCACTATTCCTTGTCTAGTTTTAAGTATAGTTACTATGTACATGTACTATTATCTTATCTAGTTTTAATTAGTTACTATATATTAGGATTAGTTTGCCCAAAATGCCTTGGCATGATAGTGGCTTTCTTTGCACTTAGCAAATCAAAATTGTAATTACACATTGTAACCTTTACAAAGAAATAAACTTTACTTCAATAATACAATTTTTCTGACCTTCTTATCAAGCTGGTTAGAACTGACGAGTAATGTTTAGCTTGGTCTCTGGTTATTTGCCCCATTCTGTACTGTTTTTCATATAGGTGCTTTATATTTATGGATTTGAAGATGCTGGGTGTTAGCCAGGGACTGTTCAGTCTCTTAGCTGTGATTTTTTTTTTTTAGGGCAATCCATGTTACAGAGGTATTGAGTCTTTTTTAGAAAATTATTAATACATTCATCAGTATCTGTATAGATTTCTAGCTCGTTGTACCACTCTATGTTCGTCATTGCTGTTATAAAGCTATTAACCCTTTCAGGGTCCGTCCCATAGATCTACGGCTTTACGTTCAGGGTCCAAACCGTAGATCTACGTCATGAGCTTAGCTCACTCTGATAAACTGAGTGGTACATTTGGGCCTAGATATGAGAGAATACATTCATGTGGTATGTGTGCACCACATAAAACAGATCCTGCAGCACACTGTGTATAATGAGAGAAAAAAAAAACTGAAATCATGATTTTTCAATTAAAACAGCGACTTTGCAGTGTTTTTTCGTATGTTTTTTATAGTTGTATTTGCGATTTCTTGGTCTCATTTGATAGAATGGAAGACATATTACAGAAATAGAGATGATTTTGATTGGTGTTAGCACTGGAAATGGCTTGAAACTGAGCTCAAAGTAGCGGAAATGTTAAATTTTTGCCGATATTCAAGAGTAAACAAACGACCTCACATGTCTAATACACACCAGTTGGTGGGTCTAATATGTATTCACAAATATGGTGATATTTATACAATTATTACAGTATTGCATAACAGTAAAGCTTCTATTTTTTGGTGTGAATAAAAATTCATTATGTGAATAAAAAATCAAAATGGAATTTATTTGTAAAGCCTCAAAATGTAACTAATGAACAGAGGAAATGTTAGTTTAGTTCCAGGAATACCTACATTGTTTATTCTGGACCCTATTTTGAAATTGGAATATTTTGAATTTTGTGTTAAATTGGCCAAATTAACAATTTCCGATCACTTTAATTTGTAGTTGAAACAGTTGACTTGGCAATTTCTTGTGCTCAATCGATAGAATAGAAGTAATACTAGTGAAATAGCTAAGAATTTGGTTGACTGGAATAATGTAATTGGCCTAAAATGGGAGTCAAAGTCGGCAAAATCGCCGATTCGCAAATATCGCTGACACATCAAAATTCGGGAGAGCATAATTTCGTCAATTTTCCATCAAATTTCGTACTTTTTGTTTTATTACCTTCACAAAAAGATTCTTTACCATTTCATAAGAAAAAATAACATTTTTTTTTTTTAAATTCTTGGACACTGGGGCACCACTTCAGATTTGGGCCTTGGACCCTGAAGGGGTTAATAGCATTATGTAGTATGAAGGTAACTTTAGTAGTGTCTTGGGGCAATTTACCTAGGTTGGTTATGAGAAAAGTAGGGTAGTGGTTTGTGGTGTTATATGTGATTACGCCTGATTTTAAAGGAGATTTTGTGTTTGTCTGTCTTGATGTGGTTTAATAAGGAGATACAGCCGAGCCTCTACTTACAAGTGCATCCACGTGCGAGTTTTTCCAGGTACGAGCAGTCGCTCTGTCGATTTTTTGCTTCCAGATGCAAGCGCTCCTCAAGGGAGGTTCCTTGATGCTGGTGAGGGGCTCTTTATCTAGGAAATTGAATCTCGGTTGTTTGTTGGACTATCTTATTGATACTTGGGCAATGTGCAATGGAAAGATACTTCTTAGTGTATAACAAAAATTAAAGAAATCGAACCATAAATAACGGAGCTCACTTCTCAGCCATTAGCCTCCCCTTAGCGGTATATTTTCGTATGGTTTTTATGGTTGTATTCTCGTTTTTTGGTCTCATTTCATAGAATGGAAGATATACTAGAGGAATAGATATGATTTTGACTGGTTTCACGACAAAAAGTACCTTGAAATTGAGCTCAAAGTCGCAGAAATGTTCAATTCTTTGGCGATGTTCAAGAGTAAACAAATGACGTCACCATCCAATACTTGTCCGATTGGCACTGCCCCTCAACCTTCACATATTGGAAAGCTCTTCAACATGCTAGCAAAAGTGGGAGCAGACATCATGAGGTAGAAGTGGCAGACAACATGAAGCAGCAGTGGCAGACATCATGAAGCAGCAGTGGCCGACATCATGAGGTAGCAGTGGCAGACAACATGAGGTAGCAGTGGCAGACAACATGAAGCAGCAGTGGCAGAGTGTAGCAATTAAGTGTAGCATTAAGAGTGTAGCAATTAAGTGTAGCATTAAGAGTGTAGCAATTAAGTGTAGCATTAAGAGTGTAGCACCTATAAGTCACTCTGTCTGACTTTTTTGGGTTATCCTAGGTTCTCTATACATGTAGTCAGAAGCAAGAATGGCCACTGTGGTGGGCCTATAAACCCCAACAACAATGGCTGCTGTCACCACTACTAGCCACTTATGTAATGGCATGTATTTTATTCATAGTGTATATATCATGTTTCTATGTTATTAATATTGTTTATTATGTCATATTACATGAATTATGATAGATAAATGAGCCGTAGAGCTGATATTAGTGAAATTATTGAAGTATTTTCTTGTGCCTGGAATTCCACTGGAACGAATTAATTCCATTTCAATTAATTTAAAAGAGGAAAATTGACTCTGCAAACGAACAAATCCAGATGTGAGCAAGGTCATGGAACAGATTAAACTTGTAAGTAGAGGTTCCACTGTACTTGTCTCCGAGATTCTTGTTGGTTTTGTTACTGTTGGCAGCAGCAAGCAGTTGTTCATAGTGTTTGTGAATTCAGTTACTTGTGGGTCCTGGCCATGTAGGAGATTTATATTGAAGTCACCTGCAAGTAGCAAGTGGTCTTTGTTCATGTGCATCAGATATCATGCTTCCTAATTTAACACTAAATTGGTAAATGTTTGACTGTGGTACTCTGTAGGTGTTTATCACTGTGAGAGGTTTCTGCAATCTTTAGATTTAAATTTAGCTATAATATATTCTCCATGTTCATCCCTTGTGTGTGTAGTGTTGATACATTCAAGTTGATTCGAGTAGTACATAGCTGTTCCTTCCCCTTGCTGGTCTGGCCTACAGTTGTGTATGGCTGTATAACCAGGAATGGCATAGATATCTGTAGTACCAGGCTTTAGCCAGGTTTCAGTGAGAGGAATGATAGACATACTTGCATGCAGGGAATTTAGTAATGCTGTCAAGTCATTGTAATGTTTTCTTAAAGATCTGACATTGTAATTAAAGACAGTTATGTTATTGTTGGCTCTGAGTAGTGTGTCTGCTTGCTCTGCTGTGTAATAATTACAATTGCTGTTAGATTCGTGTAGGAACATATAGGGAACATTGTGCAGCACTCATGGGCCTAAACTATTCAACCTGTTACCAGATATCAGAAATACAAATTTCAAATTTATTTATTTCTTTGCAGATAGTACATTGAGATTATGTATTTACAATAATGAGTTGCAGTGCAAAGAGAGCCTCTATTATGCCTAGGCATTATGGGCTGACTTAATTTAATGGCTTACTGACTACTGACTTATTGATGACTTTGTGGGTGAGCAGACTGCCGATAGCAAAAGCCTGGTTGACCAGATAATCAACATGAAAGTCAAACTGAGAGCAAACTCCCAATAAGTCACAGGTAAATCACAGATATGTGTTGCATGTTTTACTACAATTCACTGCATTTCACAAGCTTAACTACAAAAAGCTCAACACTGAGCTAAACACTGTCACAATATTTCACTATACAGAGTTTGATAAGAATCAATCAATTAACATAATAATCTAGTCAGAGGTAAACAGTGTCACAACAAACATTTGTTCTACATCTGTGTCTTCTCTTCATTCAAACATGGGAAGAGCAAAATACTTCAAAAACATAAAGCAAATTTACGGTAAAATTATAAAGACAGATGATGGGTACACAGAGGTCGTAAAGCAACAAAATCATTTACCTTAAGCCACATGTCAAATTTGTCCTTCAAGGGAACTCGCTCCCAGCTCACTCTTGCTTGCAACGCAGTCTCAATGGCTTTCTGCACAAGTTCTGAAGTTGCATAATAGAACTTTGCCAATCTGCAAAATGACAACCATAGTAAAACTTTATAAAATTAGAATTTACCAAATTAATATTATATATAGAAAATACATTCTATCTAGCATCTAACATCAAACTTCATTAATACAAGCTGTAAAAAAAGTAATATTTTCAAATATTAAAATACAAATCAATGAAAAAAAACATTAAATAATTCAAGAAAAATTACCTCAAATTTTCACAGATACTCTAAGCTTCTAAAATTTTTTATAATAAAGTGGGAAATAAAGTCATCTCTAAGAAAGATGCACATATATTATGTATAACTATGCAACAGCTCATTCTCATGCAACACACCATTTTTAGAGTGAATGACACTACAGAATAATTTTCTACAGTTACCCAGTTACAAACAAAACATTACTCATCTATCTTAACCAGCCCGATAAGAAGAGCAAAAAAATTGTATTACGACAACAGATTATCCAACTTAAAAGGTGATATAAAAAAGACCTGGAAAATCCTATCTGAAATTCTAGGAACAAAAAAGATAACAGGAAACAGAGCAATCAAGCTAACAAAACCAGATGAACCCCAACTCCCACCAACTGAAACAGCAAACAGACTCAATGTTTTCTTCTCCGCCATAGGAAAAAACCTTACCGATAAAATCCCAAGCTCAAATACCCTACCCAATGACTACCTCACTGGCACCTACCCGAACACACTGTTCCTAGCTCTGACTAACCCAATTGAAGTCTCCCTTATTATCAACACACTAAAAAACAAGACAGGAGATTTAAATACCTTACCACCATTTATATACAAAAAAGTTTCACAAGTGCTGTCACCAGTCATTGCAACACTAACAAATCCAACAAATCCTCTACCTTCCCTACAGTTCTCAAAATAGCAAGGGTCACCCAGATACATAAAGGAGGAGACCAAGCAAACTTGAATAACTATAGGCCAATATCCAATTTGCACCCTCTATAAAATCTTTGAAAAACTAATTCATAAGTGAATCTATTTCTACCTCATCTCCCACAACATACTCAACCTGTCAGTTTGAGTTCAGGCCTAATAAAAATATGAATGATGCTATTATACACATGCTAGAACAAATATACACTGCATTCGAAAAAAAGAGTCCCGTTGGGGATCTTCTTTGATTTACGTAAAGCTTTTCATACAGCTGACCATGATTTGCTGCACATAAAATAATCACACTATGGTATATGAGGGCACTCCTTCAACTACCTAAAGTCATACCTTAGCAACAGAAGCCAATATGTGTACACAAATGGAGAAAACTCTTCCACACAGCCAATTACAGTTGGCATCCCACAGAAAAGTGTCCTTGGCCCTCTTCTCTTTCTCATTTACATAAACGACCTACCAAATGCATCACAACTACTCAAACCCACACTATTCACAGATGACACTACATATGTCTTCTCTCATCCAAGCTCAGTCATACTAGCCAATGCTGTAAACACTGAATTACAGAAAATATCTACATGGATGATGATTAACAAACTTGCTCTCAATACTGACAAAACCTACTACATTCAGTTTGGGAACAGAACTACAGATGTTCCTCTTAACATAATGATAAACGGATCACCTATCACAAAGCTCACAGAGGGAAAATTCTTAGGAATCCACCTTGATAATAGACTCAAATTTCAAACACATGTACAACAAATTTCTAAGAAAATCTCCAAGACCGTAGGCATACTATTGAAGATACAGTACTATGTTCCACAGTCAGCCCTCCTGGCCCTCTATCACTCACTTATTTACCCCTATCTCACCTATGGAATTTGTGCATGGGGCTCAACAACAATATGTCATCTCAGACCATTAATTACCCAACAAAAGACTGCAGTCAGAATGATAACAAATTTCCACTCCAGGCAGCACACTCCAATATTCAAAACTCTAAACTTACTCACCGTACAAAACATCCATACTTATTATTGTGCCTACTACATACATACAACACTAAACTCAGATAAACCCTCCCCTCAAATTTCTCCTTACCAACCTCAACAGAACACATGACCATAACACAAGGTACAAATCACTCTTTGATGTTCCCCGTGTCCATCTCACACTATGTAAAAACTCAATGCACATAAACGGCCCAAAAATCTGGAATTCATTACCTGTGAATATAAAAGAAATACTGTCTGTTAATCAATTCAAGACTCTTCTTAAAAACCACTTACTCAACCACATCTAAATAAATACAGTGGACCCCCGCATACCGCACGCATCGCATACCGTACAATCCGCATACCACTTTTTTCGCAAAAATTTTGCCTCGCATACCGCCCAAAAACCCGCTCACCGCCCTTCGTCCGAGACGCGTCCAATGTGCGGCCTGAGCCACGCTCACAAGTTCTGCCGGTGGCATTGTTTACCAGCCAGCCTCCACGGTAACATCCAAGCATACAATCGGAACATTTCGTATTATTACAGTGTTTTTCGTGATTTTTTCTGGAAAATAAGTGACCATGGGCCCCAAGAAAGCTTCTAGTGCCAACCCTACAGCAATAAGGGTGAGAATTACTATAGAGATGAAGAAAAAGATCATTGATAAGTATGAAAGTGGAGTGCGTGTCTCCGAGCTGCCCAGGTTGTATAATAAACCCCAATCAACCATCGCTACTATTGGTGGTACAGCTGCTGCTGTACCACCATCAGCTGCTGCTGCACTGTCAGCTGCTGCTGCACTGTCAGCTGCTGCTGCTGTTGTACCACCGTCAGCTGCTGCTGCTGCTGTAGCATCGTCTGCTGCTGCTGTAGCATCGTCTGCTGCTGCTGTAGCATCGTCTGCTGCTGCTGTAGCATCGTCTGCTGCTGCTGTAGCATCGTCTGCTGCTGCTGTAGCATCGTCTGCTGCTGCTGTAGCATCGTCTGCTGCTGCTGTAGCATCGTCTGCTGCTGCTGTAGCATCGTCTGCTGCTGCTGTAGCATCGTCTGCTGCTGCTGTAGCATCGTCTGTTGCTGCTGTACCACCGTCAGCTGCTGCTGCTGCTGTAGCACCGTTGTTGGTGTGGCTTATTGAGAATACCAAGAAACAATTAACCCCAGAGGATTTGCCACCCAGGATAACCCAAAAAAGTCAGTGTCATCGAAGACTGTCCAACTTATTTCCATTGGGGTCCTTAATCTTGTCTCCCAGGATGCAACCCACACCAGTCGACTAACACCCAGGTGAACAGGGAAAAATGCCTGGAACTAGTGCTCATATTGGTGAATTTAAAGCCAGCAAAGGTTGGTTTGAGAGATTTAAGAATCGTAGTGGCATACACAGTGTGATAAGGCCTGTTCTGGAAGAAAATGCCAAACAGGACCTACAGTACTCAGGAGGAAAAGGCACTCCCAGGACACAGTGTCTCATCAGTCATTGCTGCATCTTCAATAAAGGTAAGAGTCATTTATTCTTCATTTAGTAGAGTAGTACATGCACAATATATATTGTGCATGTACTACTCTACTATTGTGCATGTATCCTTCTCTTTGTGTGTAGGAAAATGTATATTTCATAAGGTAAAAAAATTTTTTTCATACTTTTGGGTGTCTTGCACGGATTAATTTGATTTCCATTATTTCTTATGGGGAAAATTCATTCGCATACCGAACATTTCGCATAACAATCAGCCCTCTTGCACAGATTAAGGTCGCTATGCGGGGGTCCACTGTACTGAATAACTGTATCTCACAAATGTATAACCTGTGACCCTATCAAACTATGTTTTTTAAATTACATTACCTAATAGAATACTCCATTCTCTTGAATGCCCAGTAACTAATGACCACATGACCTGTTTCTACAATTTATTTATTTATTTATTTAGTAATTTAAGCATACAAACAGAGGTACAAAAAATACAGGCAAGAGCAGCATGCCAAAGCCACTTATATGCATAGCATTACGGGCTGGCTTAAAATTAACTTAAGATTAACTAAGCAATGATAAAATCAGTGATAAAACATTATTGTAAACAGATAACTATAAAGCACAAATGAGTATTACAAAGACAGGTCATATGGTTGCTTGCATTGCTGTACATTCAGTCGAATGGAGTATTCTGTTAGGTAGTGTATTTAAAAAAATAATAAAGTTAGATTGGGTCCTAGGTTTAACATTTGTGTGATATAATTGTGAGTAACATATAGGATATACAATTTATAAGGTTCAGTTATTCAGTATTTATTTGGTTTTGAGTGAGTAAGTGATCTTTGAGAAGAGACTTGAATTTATAAACAGGTAGTGTTTCTTTTATATTTACAGGTAATGAATTCCAGATTTTAGGGCCTTTTATGTGCATTGAGTTTTTGCATAGCGTGAGATGGACACGAGGAACATCAAAGAGTGATCTGTGCCTTGTGTTATGGTCGTGTGTTCTGTTGAGGTTGGCAAGGAGATGTTTGAGGGGAGGGTTAATATCAGAGTTAAGTGCAATAATAAGGTGCAATAATAAGTATGGATGTTTTGTATGGTGAGTAGGTTGAGTGTTTTGAATATTGGAGGAGTGTGTTGCCTGTAGTGAGAATTTATCATTCTAACTGCAGCCTTTTGTTGGGTAATTAGTGGTCTGAGATGGTTAATTGTTGTTGAGCCCCATGCACAAATTCCATAGGTGAGATAGGGGTAAATAAGAGAGTGATAAAGGGCCAGGAGGGCTGACTGTGGAACATAGTACCGTATCTTCGATAGTATGCCTACAGTCTTGGAGATTTTCTTAGAAATTTGTTGTATATGTGTATGAAATTTGAGTCTATTATCGAGGTGGATTCCTAGGAATTTTCCCTCTAATCTTACTCGATTAGATTGGATTGTATTATACATTGTTATGCTACAAATTTGTACAACTTTAATGCTTCTTATTTGAAATACTCATATATACCTCATGTTGTAAATTCTTTAATGTAATTTTTACCACTGAATATAACATTGCTTAGTTAATCTTAAGTTAATTTTAAGCCTGCCCACAATGCTCTGCATACAAGGGGCTTTTGGCATGTACACTCAACCACTGTATTTTTTTCTACAACTATGTATCATGTCCAAATAAAAAATAAATAAATAAATAAAAGATATACTATTGTGTACAGTAGAGCCCCACTTACGTGGCAGGTTAAGTTCCAGGCTACTGCTGCAATGTGGACATTGCCAGAAAGCGAAAGGCTGTTTGTTTCCACTTATAAATGTCACATAATAAGTTTACACTAACATATACAGTGGAACCCCAGTTTTCGCATGCCCCAGTTATCAGACAATTCGGTTTTAGAACCATTTTTTGTGCGAAATTTTGCTCCGGATATCGGACCTTCATCCAGAAATCATATGTATCAGACGCTTCTGCCTGGGTCATTAACCCTTAAACGGTCCAAACATATATATACGTTCACTTGTGCAGCGTCCCGAATATTTTGAAAAAAAAAAAAATAGTTTTTTTTATAGAAAAAAAAAAGCACATTATTTTAAGTGTTTTAGAATAAAAAAAAAATTTGGGTCAGTACTTACAGAGATATGAGGCCGAGAAGTTGACACTGGATGCTCAAATGATGGCAGCATCAAGTCCTGCCACTTGCAGAAGTGTTGCCGATATACCTTTTTTCTATTTTTCATATTTTATATAATTTTTATGTTCTGATAATTACAATTTATTGTAGTTCTTGTCATTTCATAACCATTCTTTGTTCTGACACTAGTATTAGGTACTGAAATTGTACTCAAATTGTCACAAATACACTGACAGGTGGACATTTACACCTGCCTTGGCCATTTATCATTGTCTTGAAATATATACAAAGTATTTATATGGTCCCAGGAAGAAGAGGAAGAAGAGGGGGAAGAGGAGAAAGAGGAAGAGGAGGAAGAGGAAGAAGAGGAGGAAGAAGAGGAAGAGGAGGAAGAGGAAGAAGAGGAGGAAGAGGAGGAAGAGGAAGAAGAGGAGGAAGAGGAAGAAGAGGAGGAAGAGGAAGAAGAGGAGGAAGAGGAAGAGGAGGAAGAGGAAGAAGAGGAAAAGGAAGAGGAAGAGCAAGAGGAGGAGGAGGAGAAGGGAGAAGGGAGAAAAGAGAAGGAAGGAGAAGAAATAATAATAATACCTGGAGTTTACCTGGAAGGAGTTCCGGGGGTCAATGCCCCCGCGGCCCGGTCTGTGACCAGGCCTCCTGGTGGATCAGAGCCTGATCAACCAGGCTGTTACTGCTGGCTTCACGCAATCCAACAAACGAGCCACAGCCCGGCTGGTCAAGTACCGACTTTAGGTGCTTGTCCAGTACCAGCTTGAAGACTGCCAGGGGTCTATTGGTAAATCCCCTTATGTATGCTGGGAGGCAGTTGAACAGTCTCGGGCCCTTGACACTTATTGTATTGTCTCTTAACGTGCTAGTGACACCCCTGCTTTTCATTGGGGGGATGTTGCATCGTCTGCCAAGTCTTTTACTTTGATTGCGAGTGATTTTCGTGTGCAAATTCGGTCCTAGTCACTCTAGGGTTTTCCAGGTGTATATAATGATGTATCTCTACCGCCTGCGTTCCAGGGAATACAAGTTCAGAAACTTCAAGCGCTCCCAGTAATTGAGGTGTTTTATCTCCGTTATGCGTGTCGTGAAGGTTCTCTGTACATTTTCTAGGTCAGCAATTTCACCTGCCTTGAAAGGTGCTGTTAGTGTACAGCAATATTCCAGCCTAGATAGAACAAGTGACCTGAAGAGTGTCATCATGGGCTTAGCAGCCCTAGTTTTGAAGGTTCTCATAATCCATCCTGTCATTTTTCTAGCAGCTGCGATTGATACAATGTTATGGTCCTTGAAGGCGAGATCCTCCGACATGATCACTCCCAGGTCTCTGACGTTGGTTTTTCGCTCTATTTTGTGGCCAGAGTTTGTTTTGTACTCTGATGAAGTTTTAATTTCCTTGTGTTTACCATATCAGAGTAATTGAAATTTCTCATCGTTGAACTTCATATTGTTTTTTGCAGCCCATTGAAAGATTTGGTTGATGTCTGCCAGGAGCCTTGCAGTGTCTGCAATGGAAGACACTGTCATGCAGATTCGGGTGTCATCTGCAAAGGAAGACATGGTGCTGTGGCTGACATCCTTGTCTATGTCAGATATGAGGATGAGAAACAAGATGGGACGAGTACTGTGCCTTGTGGAACAGAGCTTTTCACCGTAGCCATCTCGGACTTTACTCTGTTGACTACTACTCTGTGTTCTGTTTGTGAGGAAATTATAGATCTACAAACTTTTCCCGTTACTCCTTAAGCACGCATTTTGTGCACTATTACGCCATGGTCACACTTGTCGAAGGCTTTTGCAAAGTCTGTATATATTACATCTGCATTCTTTTTGTCTTCTAGTGCATCTAGGACCTTGTCGTAGTGATCCAATAGTAGAGACAGACAGGAGCGACCTGCTCTGAACCCATGTTGCCCTGGGTTGTGTAATTGATGGGTTTCTAGATGGGTGGCGATCTTGCTTCTTAGGACCCTTTCAAAGATTTTTATGATATGGGATGTTAGTGCTATCGGTCTGTAATTCTTTGCTATTGCTTTACTGCCCCCTTTGTGGAGTGGGACTATGTCTGTTGTTTTTAGTAACTATGGGATGACCCCCGTGTCCATGCACCCTCTCCATAGGATGGTAAAAGCTCGTGATAGGGGCTTCTTGCAGTTCTTGATGAACACGGAGTTCCATGAGTCTGGCCCTGGGGCAGAGTGCATGGGCACGTCATTTATCGCCTGTTAGAAGTCATTTGGCATCAGGATAACATCAGATAGGCTTGTATTAACCAAATTCTGTGGTTCTCTCATAAAAAATTCATTTTGATCTTCGACTCTCAGTCTGGTTAGCGGCTTGCTGAAAAATGAGTCATACTGGGACTCGAGTAGCTCACTCATTTCCTTGCTGTCATCTGTGTAGGACTCATCTTGTTTAAGTAGGGGCCCAATACTGGACATTGTTCTTGACTTTGATTTGGCATAGGAAAAGAAATATTTTGGGTTTCTTTCTATTTCATTTATGGCTTTTAGTTCTTCCTGCGATGCCTGACTCCTATAAGATTCCTTTAGCTTAAGTTCGATGTTTGCTATTTCTCTGACCAGTGACTCCCTACGCATTTCAGATATATTGGCCTCTTTTAGATGCACTGTTATTCTTTTTTGTCGCCTGTATAGGGAGCACCTGTCTCTTTCTATTTTACATCTACTCCTCCTTTTTCTTAACCCTTTCAGGGTCCAAGGCCAAAATCTGAAGTCACGCACCAGTGTCCAAGAATTTTCAAAAAAAATTTTTTTTTTTCTTATGAAATCGTAGAGAATCTTTTTGTGAAGGTAATAAAAGAAAAAGTACGAAATTTGGTGGAAAATTGACAAAATTATACTCTCGCGAATTTTGATGTGTCAGCGATATTTACGAGTCGGCGATTTTGCCGACTTTGACTCCCATTTTAGGCCAATTACATTATTCCAATCAACCAAATTCTTAGCTATTTCACTAGTATTACTTCTATTCTATCGATTGAGCACAAGAAATCGCCAAATCAACTGTTTCAACTACAAAATAAAGTGATTGGAAATTGTTAATTTGGCCAATTTAACACAAAGTTCAAAATATTCCAATTTCAAAATAGGCTCCAATATAAACAATGTAGGTATTCCTGGAACTAAACTAACATTTCCTCTGTTCATTAGTTACATTTTGAGGCTTTACAAATAAATTCCATTTTGATTTTTTATTCACATAATGAATTTTTATTCACACCAAAAAATAGAAGATTTACTGTTATGCAATACTGTAATAATTGTATAAATATCATCACCATATTTGTGAATGTATATTAGACCCACCAGCTGATGTGTATTAGATGTGTGAGGTCGTTTGTTTACTCTTGAATATCGGCAAAAATTTAACATTTCCGCTACTTTGAGCTCAGTTTCAAGCCATTTCCAGTGCTAAAACCAATCAAAATCATCTGTATTTCTGTAATATGTCTTCCATTCTATCAAATGAGACCAAGAAATCGCAAATACAACTATAAAAAACATACGAAAAAACACTGCAAAGTCGCTGTTTTAATCGAAAAATCATGATTTCAGTTTTTTTCTCTCATTATACACAGTGTGCTGCAGGATCTGTTTTATGTGGTGCACACATACCACATAGATGTATTCTCTCATATCTAGGCCCAAATGTACCACTCACAGTTTATCAGAGTGAGCTGAGCTCATGGCGTAGATCTACAGTTTGGACACTCACCGTAAAGCCGTAGATCTACGGGACGGACCCTGAAAGGGTTAAAGGATTAAGGACGGGTGGGAAATTTTCAGCGTGCTCTCAAGGAAAAAATCGAAAATTATGGAAATTGAGTTATTCATATAGAAAAATAGCTTAACTCTTTGGCAACACAATGGTACAAGAATCAATTATAGTCATTTATATCAGGTATGGTAACGGCGATGTAGGTAGCGCGTCTGTTCTCAACCCATGTATTTTTTGGAATTTTTTCCTTGTTTTTTATCGCTTTTTCTTTGCAATATTCTTTCTAATATAATAATTGATTATTTGGCAATATATAAGAGTAGGTGGAGCTTATCAGTAGAATGCCAGCCAATCGGGAGCCATCTGAGAACACTCGGCAGTACTCCCACTCCAGATGGTGCCAGGTGAAATCACTTCATTATTTCGCTTATATCAGCTTATATATCAACTATACGGCTTATTTATCTATCAGAATTGATCTAATATGATATAATAAACACTATAAATAACAAACAAACATGTTATATACTCTAGACTGAATAAAATAGGACATAATATGGCGAGAGTCCACCAGCAATATTTCGATATAAATGAGTTACTCCTCGTCTCCTTGTTGTATTGTTTGGTCTGTGAGTGATAGAAAACGGTATTTTGAAGAGGATAACTGCACTAGGACATCAGTTTACTTAGAAAACCACTGAAACAAACACGATTTTCGCGAAAAAAACAAATTTTTTTGAGACGGCGGGCCGGCCGGCGTTCCAGGCCTATATCTCGGAAGTAACTTTTTCGCTTATTTCGCCGACCTACACCATTATTAATGATTGTATTGAAATGATTTTCACAGACAATATAAAACGAAGTGTGTTTGACTATTTGGTGCTTCTTTTTTTGGAATATATCAAATATTTTTTATTTTGTGGGAGGTAAAAGGCAGATATTTTGGTGAATGCCAAAAAGTCTATCAAATGTATTTTTTTTTTCCATGATAAGATATATTAGATGAAACATGTGCATCCAAAATTCATGTCAGACGTATTCTAATGGTTGGGATTGTCGGAAGTGCCACTTGTAGTGCCATTTTGTCATTCTTGCTGCCATATATGAAAAGTCATTAAATATATTTTTTCTCTGTTGTTTGTTGGCCAATCATACTGAAACTTTGTCACATTCTTCTACATGTGAACCTCTAAACGTACACCAAAAATAAAAAAAATTGGTTGAAAAATAAAAAAGTTGGCCGAAATTTTGACCTTCAACCTTAAGCCTTGAGCATACACCGAGTGCCATAATAATAATAATAATAATACATAATAATAATATGTAATAATAATATGTAATAATAATAATACGTAATAATAATAATACGTAATAAGAATATGCAATAATAATACATAATAATAATAATAATACGTAATAATAATAATAATACTAATACGTAATAAGTTCCCTTGAAGCATGAAAAACAAAGTCCACCCCTGACAGTGACATGATAAGGGGAGATAACATCTGATAAGAGCTGACGTTTGACGAGCATACATGAGGGTGGGGGAGGATGCAGCTGATAAGAAAAGATTAGATGACTATCCCCTCCCTTTGTTTTTGCTGGTACACAAACATTTCTGTCTATTTGTCTGTCTGTCAAGCTCCCTGTCTATCTATCCATCCAGCTCTCTGTCTCAGAGAGCGCCACAAGACTGCGTCTTCACGTTTACTCACATCTTCCAGCAGAGTATAGCACTTTGTCTGGATTTTTGGGTTATCCTAGGTAATTTATACTACGTATACTTGTATTTACGTGTACCTGTGAGACAGAGATAGACAAAGACAGATGGAAAGAGATAGAGACAGATAGACAAAGCCAGAGACAGACAGAGACAGAGATCGTCAAACCCTAAACTTGGGGTTAACATGACTTTCCTCTTAAAAGAGGAGTGTTAATATTACATTACATCAGTGAATCCTTGGTGTTTGCTTCACTGTTTGCTCTAGCTGGTGCTCAATTTAACTGGTGCCCCCACAAGATACTAAGTGGTCCCAGATTTTTTTAATACTGTGCACACCGAATGTTAAGACCAGTTCTATGCTGACCAGGCATCTCAGGCCAATCGTGCCAAATTTGGAGGCAGGAAAATTAAAACATATATACGTTTGGGGTGTTACGCATAAGAATGTATATATATGTTTGGACCATTTAGGGGTTAATCTCTGAAGAAGGCACCACCCCCACCATCCACCACCACCATGGTAGCTTATTTCACAGTTGCACTTAATAAACAAGCATGAAACACAATGAATTAATTGTGAAATGCTTAAATGAGTGGGCAGGTTAGTGTTCGCTCAAGCATAACCAAAGCCAGACAGGCTCATGATGCCTGCACGACGGATGCGGGCAGGCGTGAGCAGGCATACAGGTCCGATACACGGTTCAAAACATGGGGCACGTTTGATACTCAGGACAAAATTGCTGTGAAAAAAAGCAATAGTCGATGCGTTTGAAACTCGGGGTTCCACTCTATGTATTTACACTTGTTCAGGAACCAGATGTGACGACAGTCATGTGTAATACCTGTTGATTTACAAGTGGCTCTCTCAGACAGAGAGAGAGAGAGAGAGAGAGAGAGAAAAGCAGACAGACAGATAAGCAGAGACAGAGATAATCAGAGAGCTACACAAACAGACGGAGAGCTAGACAGATAGACAGACAGACAGACATGTTTATGTGTAACAATGAAAAGAAATAAAGCCAGGGCTGTGGACACTCATCACATGTCACCACTTATCTTATCACTGCATGTCAGTAGTGGACTGACACTTGTCTTACATCATGCTTCAAGGGAGCTTACTATTATCATTAGATACTCCTGCATATTCAAAACATTGCTGGGACCTATAAATACTTTGTATATATTCTTAGACAATAGTAAATGACTAAGGCAGGTGTAAATGTTCATCTGTCAGTGTGCTTGTGACAATTTGAGTACAATTTCAGTACCTAATATTAGTGTCAGAACAAAGATTGACTATAAAATCACAAGAAATACTATAAATTGTAATTATCAGAACATAAAAATTATATAAAATATAAAAACGAGAAAAAAAGGTATATCGGCAACACTTCTGCAAGCGGCAGGTCTCAATGTTGCCGTCCCGTGAGCATCCAGTGCCAACTTCGTGGCTTCATCTCTAAGTACTGACTCTAAAATTTTTTTTTATACTTTAACACTTAAAAAAATGCTCTCTATTTCTATAAAAAAAAAATCAGAATAGTCAGAGTGCTGGGCGAGAGAACATATATATACATATATATGTTTGGACAGTTTACAGGTTAAAAGTGAGATCCTCTGACATTATCACTCCCAGGTTCTTCACATTAGTTTTTGCTCTATTGTGTGGTTGGAATTTATTTTATACTTCAATACAGTTTTAATTTCCTTCAGCTTTCCATAGTGGAGTAATTGAAACTTGTCTTCACTGAACTTCATATTGTTTTCTGTGGTCTACTTAAAGATCTGGTTGATGCCCGCTTGGAGATCTGCAGTGCCTTCAATGGATGACATTGTCATGCAAATTCAGGTGTCATCCACAAAGACACAGTACTCTGGCTTACATTTCCGTCTGTCAGATATGAGGATGAGGAACAAGATGGAAGTGAGCACAGTACTTTGTAGAACAGAGCTTTTCACTGTAGCTGCCTCTGACTTTACAATGTTTATTATTACTCTTTGTGCTCTATTTGTTAAGAAGTTATAGATCCATCTACCAAATTTTCCTTTTATTCCTATATCACGCATTTTGTGTGCTATTAAACATGACTGCACTTGTCAAATGTTTTCACAAAGTCTGTGTATATTACATCTGCATTCTGTTTCTCCTCCACAGCATCCAAGACCATGTCATAGTGGTCCAGCAGTGGGATAGGCAGGAGTGACCTGCTCTAAACCCATGCTGTCCTGGGTTGTGTAACTGATGTGTATCTAAATGGGTGGCTTCTTAGAAACCTTTCAAAGATTTTTATGATGTGGGACATTAGTGCTATCTGTCTGTAAGTCTGTGTTTGACTATTTGGTTATCCTAGATTAAATCAACTTAATATTATTTTGTGTGTATAACATCTGTGTGCCCTCAAGACCATCTTTTTAACATTTGTGTTATGTACACTAGGCTTACATAAAGCTTTCTTACTTTTTAAAAGCTGGTCATTCTTAGAGAAAAGTTTTGATTAAGTTAGTCTGCATAATTCTCAGTCTGTTTTTTTTTGTAAATGGAAAAAAAGTTAAATACCGTTTTTTGTGCTATAATTTTTGAGTGCTGCATCAAGCCTTCCATGCTCATAACATGATAATGCAACTTCTGAGCAGCTTCAAGCTTAATGCTTTTGTTTCTTTTAGAATATATGTAGGTCTCTCTGAATGACTGAAATTAAATTTAGGCTGTGTATGTACTAATTTACAATTTTCATTGAAGAAATTTGGATATTAGTTTTCATATGACAAATTATGAGTGCCTCTTCTGATTTGCTTGAAATCTTCAACACTGATGTTTAACTGCATCATCAACTTATGCTGCACTCTACACTACTTCACTCACATGCATTGAGGCACAATAAGCTGGGATTATGTAATCCAGGCAGGCAGTGGCAGTGGTGACAACATCAATGGCTGCTCCCATATCTTTGCTGTCCCCTGGCCCAACCTAAGCTCCAATTACGGCCTAAATTCTTGTACTGTTGCACTGACCCACATGGAACCAATAATGACCAAAATAACTGTTAGTGATGTAGACAAGCTGATCAATGAAGACTAAAAGAGGACTGCCCGGCATGCCAAATACCAGCCTGCTGCCAGACGTAACAACAGCCAAGCAATGGTTACCACTACAGTAGCTCCATATCAATTGCGCTAGTGTTCTCATGGGACGGAAAAATAGAAGAAACAACTCCAAGGAGTACATCAAAATTCCTAGAAAACTGTTACCCACAATGTCTACCAACACAACAACAATAATGGCAGACGACTCCAAAACTTTCTCTGGATTCGGTCAAAATTCATCCTCACCCACATCTCACACCCAAGTTGACTTCTCTTCCACAACTATGGCCAACACTCAAGACCTCTTCACTCCAAATGGCATCAACTACAACTCATCAACACCCAAAGGTATAGCCCAGATATGCAGTCCTCAACAATGACTCGACACCATTGATAAAATTCTACTGGAAAATAGTATGCAGCGGCGGCAAAACGAAACCTGTGAAAAACTGATTGTGGACCTAAAGTGCTTTCTATTTACCCAAAACACGAGGATTAGCAACCTAGAGCACCATCTAACGACAAACTGACAACCTTAACAAACACAACCAAGCAATACACAAACCTGCAAACAACTGTAGCCACACATACTGAGCAAATAGATTCCCTTACCACCAAGCTGTCAGAAGGTACGCAAGACTGGAGGTTAAGCATGGAATCCCAAAGGAGTGCTGCTTCCAGTATCAAAGGGATATGATTGAACAAGCTCCTAAATTCTATTATTTTAGCCAGCTCTAACCCACCATCAGATACAAACCATGACAACTGCACCAACAAAGCACTTTAGCTAATAAAAGATGAGATACACATTAACCCTTTTAGGGTCCAGAGGCCAAATCACAAAGTGTCAGCTAGGGTCCAAGAATTTAAAAAAAAAAAAAAAAAAAAAAAAAAATCTGTACTTACCAAGATAGAGGTGTGAGGCTGACCCTCAATGACTGGGTGGCGGCAACATTCACGACTTCCATAAAGTCGCATTTTTTTTATTTTACGTTTTTGTCACTTTTTCTTTTTTTTCTAATATTTTTTCCCAGTAACTTTTGTGGCCTGTGAGACCAATATAATGTATTCATGTACACTCACTGTATTCAACAAAATAACTGCACTAATTTGTTCATCATTATATTGCTTACAAAACTTGTTTACAAAAAAAAACATACAAAAAATGTTGTATATTAGTAATGTTCTACTATATACACTACATATGTACAGTCATTGGACATGTTCCTAGAACTGCTGCAGTCTGTGGAAGTCTTTGACACAAGGCGTCATGCTTGCATTCCTCGCATATAAACCATGTGTCTTTGCATCTTTGCGGCTGTTGTTTTCTTTGTGCACAGACAACACATCTCTTCTGAGCCCATTTCTTCTTAGTTGCTGTATTAGGAAGTGATCACATTCCCTCCTCAAATGATTGGGTAATCGGTGATCATGTCAAGGAAGGTTCTGTATAGTAGGTGTTGTGACCTGGTACTTATTATTTGTCTGATGATAAACAAAATTCACCATATGGTGGTCTGTTGCCAGTCTTCCTTTGGTACATATTATATGCACTGAGCATTGAAATATCCATGAGATGGAAGAAAAGCTTCATGTACCACTTGCAACTCTTACAAACACAATCAGCAAAACCAATCTGCATGTCACATTTGTCAACCAAATGCATGTTTTGTGTGTAGTCAGTCACTGTTGCTAGTTTTAGAATACATTCATTTGTCACTCTATCCACCTTGCCAGTGTCTCGTTTCATTACGGTGAATGGATGTCACCAATGTGACATCTCGTTTGTCATGCCACCATAATGCCATGATGTCACTGGCAGCAAACACCTGCACCTCACCATTACAGTGCATGTGTTGAACCTGGGCATATGTTTATGATTAGAACACACTGTGCCACACACGTCTGTCATGTTCACTCACAAGAAATCAGTAAGGGGCTTGTGTACCAGTTATCAGTATATAATGTATGCTCCTTACCAAGATATGGTGCCATCGTTGTTCTCACTACATCACCTGAGATACTCAATAACATCCTGGTATTTTTCAATGTTTTACTTCCCGTGTATACAATTATGTCCAATACCAGGCCACTGTCACAGTCACAGTGTACAAACAGTTTTATACCAAAGCATTTCCTCTTGCTCAGTATATACTGCTTGAACGACAGTCTACCTTTGAACAAAATCAAAGACTCGTCAATTACAAGAATCTTGAATGGATAAAAGTACATGTTGAACTTTTTTTCAGATACATAAAAACATTTCTAATCTTGTATAACCTGTCATTTCTGTAAGGCCTGGTTTTGTCAGAGAAGTGCAACATACGCAACAGTAAGATAAATCTGTTCACTGAGATGATTTCACTGAAGGCTGGGGTAGAAATTAGCCAATTTGTGGACCAGTATGATTTTATATTATGCTTATAGACATGAGGCATAAGCATTATTGTTGCAAAAAACAAATACATTTCAGCCACAGTTGTCTCCTTCCACCAGTGTAGCCTTGACCGTGGTGACATTGTATTGGCCATGGTGTAATCAAAATACTTGTTACTTTCCCTCAATATTTTCCATCAAGGGCTGGTCAAAGAAAAGTTCAAAGAATTCCAGTTCATTTGCAGTGTTTCCAAGGGAAGAAGATGGCAGGATTCCACTTTGAGTGCCATCAAACTGATGAGGATTGCAAACAAAATTGGGATTTTGCTGCCAATCTCAGATGCAGTTTGCTGGTGGGCACTGGACATCATAAGCTGGTTGTGGTTGTAGTTGTGGTTGTGATTGTGCAGGTTGTGGTGAGGCAGTTGATGAAGATGTGCTTTGTCCTGCTCCTGACAAGTCAGCGGCTTGGGTCCTAGCTTGGGCTGGTGCCGCATGCTGCATGCCTGTGATACCACCACCCTACCACCACCATCACCACCACCTACTGATGCCTGTGGTCTATCCATACCGATTGTAGCCACATCATCACTTTCACTGTCTATTCCAGGTGTATGGCCATGGGATGTACTCTGAGCGCATGCAGCATCATATAAACTGACGCTTCAATGGTGAATATGATTCCTCACTATTACTACTTGAATGGTCATCAAGAGCAATAAAATCAAAGTCCACATCACTATCATCACCATTACTCAAATCCAAGGCCTGGCCACACAAAAATATTAGTTTTCTCTTGTGACGAGGTACAACTGAGCATGACTGAGAGGCACCTGCACCAGAGGTCGAAGGTTGAAGGTTGTCAGGATTTTCAGCACTATTTTCGATATCCTGACCATTGCTCTCAGTCATAAATTGATCAAAACCATAGAATTCCTCTTCTGATCCACTTCCATCAGTGTTAGAACTATCACTTGGGAGGAGTAGAGTCCCAATTCACCTGGGAGTGAGAGCTTCCTTGCCACGAGGCATGGTGAACAAAGCGTACTGAGATGGCGTTCCCACAATGCCATGTGGGCACCCCGATTTTTTGTTTATTGCGCACACTGACCACACAGACCCAGTCTCTTAAGTGTAGGCCTACCAGCCTTCTGGCACTAATTTTGAAGCCGCTAGAATTTTGACGTAGATCTATGGCTTGGACCCTGGCTTCAAAGCCATAGTTCTATGACACAAGCTCTGAAAGGGTTAATATTGAAACCAGCCATATCAAGGAGGCCCGACTGATAGGCAGGCCAGGTCAAAAGCAAAGTGTTATGTTAAGATTCAATTCCATTGGTGTAAAAAAAGGCCTAATAAGTTCCTCCATCAAGAAAAAGAGTAATGTGTATGTTAATGAGTGACTAACTAGAAAGCAACAGAACCCACTATACAGACTACGAAAACTTAAATGTGATAACAATGTAGCAAACAGTGTTTTATGCGTGATGCCATAATCATTGTAAAATTATCAGACTTGGGTCACAGGTTTGAAATAGCGAACAAGAGCTAGCATATTTCCTCACATTCACTGGTCTGACTAAATCTTGTTAAGCTGCATCTCAACATAACATCAACCATGTACAGTGGAACCTCAAATTTCAAACGTATCGCTTATCAAACTCTTCGCATTTCGACCGCTTTTTTCAAACCAACTTTGTCCCTATTGTTGAACTCGCCCCTTCTTTCGAACCGCCGGGTACCGGACCTGTCTGCCAGCCCACTCTGCCCGCGTCCCCGAGCAGGTGCTGTGAGCCAGTCTGGCTTTGTTGATGTTTGAGTGAACATTAACCTGCGGTCTCATTCAAACAGTTTATGATTAATTCATTGTGTTTAGTGCTTGTGGGATAAGCTACCATGGGCCAAAAGAAACTTGCTAGTGGTGCCCCTGTGGTAAAGGAAGTGAGAAACACCATAGATGTGAAGCAGGAAATACAGTGGACCCTCGACTAACGCTATTAATCCGTTCCTGAGAGCTCATCGTTAGCCAAAATAATCTTTAGTCAAGTTAATTTTCCCCATAAGAAATAATGGAAATCAAATTAATCCGTGCAAGACACCCAAAAGTACTGAAAAAAAAAATTTTAACACACGAAATATTAATTTTAATACACACAAACTGAAGAAGACATGTACAGTTACATGACACTTACCTTTATTGAAGATCTGGTGATGATTGATGGGATGGGAAGAGGGGAGTGTGTTGATGGTCTTAGTGTTTAGAAGGGGAATCCCCTTCCATTAGGACTTGAGGTGGCAAGTCCTTTTTCGAGGTTACTTCCCTTCTTCTTTTAATGCCACTAGGACCAGCTTGAGAGTCACTGGACCTCTGTCGCACAACATATCTGCCCATAGAGGCCTGTACCTCCCGTTCTTTTATGACATTCCTAAAGTGTTTCACAACATTGTCAGTGTCACCATTAAACACTTGTTCAGGTTTCAGTCCTTCACTGTATGTACTCCTTGAATTCCTGCACATATTTTTCAGCTGCTTTTTGGTCCAAACTGGCAGCCTCACCATGCCTTATCACACTATGTATGCCACTACGATTCTTAAATCTCTCAAACCAACCTTTGCTGGCCTTAAATTCACTCACATCACCACTAGTTGCTGGCATTTTTCTAATTAAATCGTCATGCAACTTCCTAGCCTTTTCACATATGATCGCTTGAGAGATGCTATCTCCTGCTATCTGTTTTTCGTTTATCCATACCAATAACAGTCTCTCAACATCTTCTATCACTTGCGATCTCAGTTTCAAAAACATAGTTGCACCTTTGGCAAGAACAGCTTCCTTGATTGCAGTTTTCTTGGCCACAATAGTAGCGATGGTTGATTGGGGTTTTGTGTACAGCCTGGCCAGCTCGGAGACACGCACTCCACTTTCATACTTAGCAATGATCTCTTTCTTCATCTCCATAGTAATTCTCACCCTTTTTGCTGTAGGGTTGGCACTAGAAGCTTTCTTGGGGCCCATGGTGACTTATTTTGCAGGTGCAATCACTAAAAAGGCTGTGATAATATGAAATGTTCCGATTGTATGCTTGGAAGCGACCGCGGTAGCTGGCTGGCTTGTAAACACTGGCCTGAAGTGGACGCGTCTCAGACGGAACGAATAGTGTTGGTCGAGTTTTTTAGCATTAATCGAGGCAAAATTTTTGCGATAAAATGTACCGCTAGTCAGACTGATCGTAAATCGATGCCACTGCTGGTCGAGGGTCCACTGTAATACAGAAGTATGAGAGTGGTGTGCGACTTGTTGAGCTTGCCAGGATGTACGGAAAAAAAAAGTCGACCATCGCTTCTATCCTGGCAAAGAAAGAACAAATCAAGGAAGCTTATGTTGCGAAAGGTGGTAATACGATAACCAAAAAAAGACCACAGACGATCGATCAGGTTGAGAAGTTGTTGCAGGTGTGGATCAAGGATAAAGAGATGGCAGGTGGTAGTGTTTCAGAGACGATTATTTGTGAAAAGGCAAGGAAGTTGCATGCCGATCTGGTACAGAAAACTCCTGGAACCAGTGCTAATAGTGAATTTAAGGCCAGCAGAGGCTGGTTTGACAGATTTAAGAAGCGTAGTGACATACACAATGTTGTAAGGTATGGTGAGGCAGCCAATTCAGACAAATGGGCAGCTGAGAAGTTTGTACAGGAGTTTAAGGTTTATGTAGACACTGAAAAATTCAAACCTCAACATGTTCAATTGTGATGAAACAAGCCTGTTTTGGAAGAAAATGCCAAAGAGGACCTACGTTACTCAGGAGGAAAAGGCACTGCCAGGACACAAACCTACAAAAGACAGGCTAACTCTTTTATTCTGTGCTAATGCTAGTGGTGATTTTAAAGTGAAGCCTTTACTTGTGTATCATTCAGAAAATCCCAAAGTGTTTAAGAAAAACAATGTCGTAAAGAACAAGTTATGTCTTGTGGAAAGCAAATAATAAGGCATGGGTCACAAGGCAAATTTTCAAAGAGTGGGTCCATGAAGTGTTTGGCCCCAGTGTGAGAAAATACCTCCTAGACAATAATTTGCCACTCAAGTTCCTCCTGTTAATGGATAATGCTCCTGCTCATCGTCCAAACTTATTAGACCTCTTGTCTAGGGACTTCAGTTTTATAACAGTGGAGTTCTTGCCTCCTAACACCACTCCTCTCCTCCAGCCCATGGACCAGCAGGTCATTTCTAACTTTGAATTGACCACAGACACTTAGATGACCCTAAGAGAGTTCTGGAGGAATTACTTCAATATCTGCCTCGGTGGGAGACGGCCGACTTGTTGAAAAAAAAAAAAAATCTACAGCTCCATAAGCCTTATAGATAAGGCTTGGGAGGGAGTGACTTCCAGGACTTTGAACTCTGCTCGGAGACAATTGTGGCCAGATTGTGTCCAAAAGAGGGATTTTGAAGGGTTTGAGGTGGACCCTGACCCTGACCCAGCTGACCCTCTGCCTATTGTGGACTTAATTGTGGCATTGGGGAACACCCTGGGGCTAGAGGTGAGTGGCGAGGATGTGGAATAGTTGGTGGAGGACCACAGGGAACAGCTAACCACTGAAGAGCTGGAAGAGCCTCATCTGGAACAGTATCAGACCACAGCTCAGGAACTTGCTTCAGAGGAGGAGGAAGAGTGGATGAGGTGCCTTCTTCAAAGATGAAGGGGATTTGCGCCAAGTGGAATTATGTCCAAATGTTTCTGGAGAGGTACCACCCTGAGCAAGCTGAAACAAGCTATCTTTGCAACAAGTGCAGTGAGAGAACCATGTCCCATTATAGGGAAATCTTAAAGAGACGCCAGAAACAGAGGACTGTGGACAGTCATTTTGTGAGACGGGTCCAGCGACTCTCAAGCTGGTCCTAGTGGCATTAAGAGACCAAGAAGGGAAGTAACCCCAGAGAGGGCTTTGATACCTAAAGTCCTTATGGAGGGGGATTCCCCTTCCAAACACTAAGCCCAACTCCCTCTCTCCTCCTCCCTATCTTCCAGATGCCATCACCAATCTTCAGTAAAGGTAAGTAAAACTGTTATTTTATATCTTTATTTAAATTTATTTTATAATTGTACACTATATCTGTTGTGTGTATGTAAAACTATAATGTAATACTATCTATAAAATGTATTTTTTTTTTTTTGTGAATATTTTTTGGGTTTCTGGAACGGATCAATTATATTTCCATTATTTCTTATGGGAAATATTGCTTCGCCTTTCAAACTTTTTGACTTTAGAACTAGCTCCTGGAACAGATTAAGTTCAAAATTTGAGGTTCCACTGTACAGTGCTTTAGTATAGTGTAATATACCCCATTCCTCTTATTTGTCTGACTATTTGTCATAAGTGATTACTTATTATATTGTTATAAGTGTATGTTTTACTATATCCTTAACCCTTTGACTGTCACAACCTCAAATCCTGAAGTGTCTCGTGGTGTTGCAAAATATTTGAAATAAAAAAAGATTTTATCTTATGAAATGATAGAGAATCTTTTCCCGATGACAATGACATCAAAAGTACGAAATTTGATGAAAAACTTACGGAATTATGCTCTCGCGAAGTTAGCAACCTCGGCGACATTTACGCATCAGCGATTTTGCCCACTTTGAGCCCTTTTTTAAGCCAATTCCATTGTTCCAGCTGACCAAACTTATAGCTATTTCTTTAGAACTCCATTTGCTCTATCAATTGAGTACAAGAAACCACCCATTTACTGATTTCAAGCACCCAATAAAGTAGTCAGAAATTGGTAATTTGGCCAATTTCATGCAAATTAAAAAATGTGTCAATATGAAGATAGGGTTCAGAATGAACAATGCAGACATTCCTGGTACTAAAATAACATTTTCTCTGTTCATCAGTCATGTCTCCAGGCCTCTGTTATAATACTCTTGCTTTCTATTTTAAATTTTTATTCACACAAAAAATAGAAGATTTACTGTTGTGCAGACTACTGCAATATTGTAATAATTTTATAAATAACATCAACCCATTCATGACTGCATATCAGAATACCTAGTTGGACATTTATTGGACAATGACATCATTTGTTTACTCTTGAACATCAGCAAAAATCAAACATTTCTGCTACTTTGAGCTCCATTTCAAGATCTTTTTCTTATGTTTTCCAGTCTATCAAATGAGACCAAGAAAACAAGAATACAACCATAAATATTATATGAAAGTACACCTCAAAATCAGCGTTTTAATCCAAAAACACAGTTTTTTTTCTCATTATTCACTGCATGCTGCAGGATTTTTTTTTATACTGCGCACACTGACCACACTGACCTGTTCTCTTACATGTGGGCCTACTGGCTTTCTCCTACTTGATTTGAAGCCGCTAGAATATATACGTCAAACACACTGACTCGTAAAATGTATATATACGACCGAAACAGTCAAAGGGCTAAAAGTTTATGTTACTTAGCAACATTAGGCACTAATAAAGGTATTAAATCAGGTGCTAGGGTGTTATATTTTCTTTGTTTTGTTTTTTATATTTAGTAGCGCCTTCATTTTTAGCTTCAAAATAATTATCATTAAGTCCATATATTCATATTTGTTAGTGGTTAACAGTATTAACCCTTAAACGGTCCAAAGAGATCGACGTTCAAATTCGTAGTGCTACAAAAGTAATCTACTTTTTTTTACATATTTTCAAATATAACAAAAAAAATGTAGATAAAAGTTTTTTTTTACACGTTTTCAAATGTAAAAAGAAGATTTACATTTTTTTACATACTTTCAGATGTTGAAAAAACGTATATAAACGTTTGGACCATTTAAGGGTTAAGTCCATATATTCATATTTGTTAGTGGTTAACAGTAATTTGTTAGTGGTTAACAGTAAATGATTTTTTTTTTTTGATAATTGCAACAGCTTATTTCTCTACATGCCTCTTATGAATGCAAATATCGATCCTGATATCAACCCCTTATTGAACTGCACAAATAGTCCTAACAGTAACTGCCATTACTACACTGCTAGTCAAGCTAAAACTCTACTCAGTGCCAGCAAGAACATTACAGTTTTCAACTATAATGTTAGATCATTGAGTAAACACTATAAATGCTACTATAACTTCCATTATTTTTACTGAAACCTGGCTCATACCAGATTTGGCAGACATATTTACCATACCTGGTTACACAGCCATACATAACTGCAGGCCCGACCAACTAGGAGGAGGCACTGCCATCTATTACTCTGATGAACTGTAATGTATGAAATTTACTTGCACAAGGAACGACACTGGTGAATATATAATAGCTAAATTCACATCAAAAACCTAAAAAATCCTACAACAGTTGGAGCAGTCTACAGATTACCACACACAAGTACTTACACTTTTAGTGGTAACCTTAGAAACATGATAAATGAGTCAGAGTTAACCCTTTCAGGGTGCAAGGCCAAAATTTGAAGGGGTGCCCCAGTGTCCAAGAAATTTTGAAAAAAAAAAAAAAAAAAAAATTTCATACAGAATTAAAGACAATATTTTTGTGACGGTAATAAAACAAAAAAAAAATCTGATCAATACTTACCGAGATACAGTGGCGGGAAGTTGACCCAAAATGACCGGGTGGCGGCAACATCAGCGACTTCCGCAAAATCCCATTTTTTTATTTTATGTTCTTTATGCTTTTTTCTTTTCATTTCTAATTTTTTATTCTTTTTCTAGTAACATTTGTGGTCTGTGAGACCAGTATAATGTATATTGTATAAGTGTACACTCATTGTATTCAACACAATAACTGCACTAATTTGTTTATCATTATATTGCTTACAAAACTTGTTTACAAGTTTATTGTAAAAAAATGATGAAAATATTAGTGTGGTTATTGTGTTGAATACAACGGTACCATATAGTACTATATGGTACAATGGTGCCATAGGGTGCAATGGTACCATATGGTACAGTGGTACAATATGGTACACTGGCACCAAATGATACAATGGTACCATATGGTAGAATATGGTACAATGGTACCATATGGTACAATGGTACCATATGGTGCAATGATACCTTATGGTACCATATGGTGCAATGGTACCTTATGGTACCATATGGTGCAATGGTACCATATGGTGCAATGGTACCATATGGTACAATGATACCATACAGTTCATTGTACCATATGGTACACTGTACCATATGGTACTATATGGTACTGTTGTATTCAACACAATAAACACACTAATATTTTCATCATTATTTCATTTACAATAGTTGTTTACAACAAAAACATGCAAAAATGTTGTATATAAGTAATGTTCTATTATATACATGTATTTACAAATGAGGAATTGTTAAATGTTGATGAAGATAGGGAAGCTGTGATTTCGTGTATAGGGCAAGGAGGAATAACATCTTGTAGGAGTGAGGAAGAGCCAGTTGTGAGTGTGGGGGAAGTTCGTGAGGCAGTAGGTAAAATGAAAGGGGGTAAGGCAGCCGGGATTGATGGGATAAAGATAGAAATGTTAAAAGCAGGTGGGGATATAGTTTTGGAGTGGTTGGTGCAATTATTTAATAAATGTATGGAAGAGGGTAAGGTACCTAGGGATTGGCAGAGAGCATGCATAGTTCCTTTGTATAAAGGCAAAGGGGATAAAAGAGTGCAAAAATTATAGGGGGATAAGTCTGCTGAGTATACCTGGTAAAGTGTATGGTAGAGTTATTATTGAAAGAATTAAGAGTAAGACGGAGAATAGGATAGCAGATGAACAAGGAGGCTTTAGGAAAGGTAGGGGGTGTGTCGACCAGGTGTTTACAGTGAAACATATAAGTGAACAGTATTTAGATAAGGCTAAAGAGGTCTTTGTGGCATTTATGGATTTGGAAAAGGCATATGACAGGGTGGATAGGGGGGCAATGTGGCAGATGTTGCAAGTGTATGGTGTAGGAGGTAGGTTACTGAAAGCAGTGAAGAGTTTTTACAAGGATAGTGAGGCTCAAGTTAGAGTATGTAGGAAAGAGGGAAATTATTTCCCAGTAAAAGTAGGCCTTAGACAAGGATGTGTGATGTCACCGTGGTTGTTTAATATATTTATAGATGGGGTTGTAAGAGAAGTAAATGCGAGGGTCTTGACAAGAGGCGTGGAGTTAAAAGATAAAGAATCACACACAAAGTGGGAGTTGTCACAGCTGCTCTTTGCTGATGACACTGTGCTCTTGGGAGATTCTGAAGAGAAGTTGCAGAGATTGGTGGATGAATTTGGTAGGGTGTGCAAAAGAAGAAAATTAAAGGTGAATACAGGAAAGAGTAAGGTTATGAGGATAACAAAAAAGATTAGGTGATGAAAGATTGAATATCAGATTGGAGGGAGAGAGTATGGAGGAGGTGAATGTATTCAGATATTTGGGAGTGGACGTGTCAGCGGATGGGTCTATGAAAGATGAGGTGAATCATAGAATTGATGAGGGAAAAAGAGTGAGTGGTGCACTTAGGAGTCTGTGGAGACAAAGAACTTTGTCCTTGGAGGCAAAGAGGGGAATGTATGAGAGTATAGTTTTACCAACGCTCTTATATGGGTGTGAAGCATGGGTGATGAATGTTGCAGCGAGGAGAAGGCTGGAGGCAGTGGAGATGTCATGTCTGAGGGCAATGTGTGGTGTGAATATAATGCAGAGAATTCGTAGTTTGGAAGTTAGGAGGAGGTGCGGGATTACCAAAACTGTTGTCCAGAGGGCTGAGGAAGGGTTGTTGAGGTGGTTCGGACATGTAGAGAGAATGGAGCGAAACAGAATGACTTCAAGAGTGTATCAGTCTGTAGTGGAAGGAAGGCGGGGTAGGGGTCGGCCTAGGAAAGGTTGGAGAGAGGGGGTAAAGGAGGTTTTGTGTGCGAGGGGCTTGGACTTCCAGCAGGTATGCATGAGCGTGTTTGATAGGAGTGAATGGAGACAAATGGTTTTTAATACTTGACGTGCTGTTGGAGTGTGAGCAAAGTAACATTTATGAAGGGGTTCAGGGAAACCGGCAGGCCGGACTTGAGTCCTGGAGATGGGAAGTACAGTGCCTGCACTCTGAAGGAGGGGTGTTAATGTTGCCATTTAAAAACTGTAGTGTAAAGCACCCTTCTGGCAAGACAGTGATGGAGTGAATGATGGTGAAAGTTTTTCTTTTTCGGGCCACCCTGCCTTGGTGGGAATCGGCCAGTGTGATAATAAAAAAAAAAATATTTACAAATGTACAGCCACTCGACATGTTCCTTGAGGTGGATGATAAAGCGCTTTCTTGGAAACTGCCGAGTCACTAGCTAGCTTGCATCGTCACTCACTCAATCTTGGCTGGTGCCTGGTGGCAGCATCATCTGTAACTGACCATATGGTACATGGTATCATATGTTACAGGGTACCATATGGTGCAGGGTACCATATGGTGCAGGGTACCATATGGTGCAGGACACCATATGGTACAGGACACCATATGGTACAGGACACCATATGGTACAGGACACCATATGGTACAGGACACCATATGGTACAGATACAGGGATCCCTATGGAAATAAGTCACCCTGACTTTTTTGGGTTATCCTAGGATTTTATACATATGCTGCTATGTATGATCTATGTAACTATTTGTGTACACCTGAATAAACTTACTTAAGCACATGTGACATCCTAAGTTTATTTAGGTATACACAAATAAAGTTACATAGAATATCATACATAGCAGCATATGTTTGGAGAACCTAGGATAACCCAAAAAAGTCAGACAGACTTATTTCCATTAGGGTCCCTGTACCCTGTACCATATGGTACAATGTATATGGTATAATGTACCATATGATACAATGTACTATATGGTACATTGTACCATATGGTACATTGTACCATATGGTACTATTGTACCATATGATACCACTGTATGACATGGCACCATTGTACCATATGGTACAATGGTACCATATAATTCAAAACCATAGAATTCCTCTTCAGATCCACTTCTATCAGTCTTAGAACTGTAAGTTGTGAAGAGGAGAGTCAGAATTTGCCAGGAGAGTGAGTGGGAAGTGAGAGCTTCCTTGCCATCAGGCATAATGCACAAAGCACTTTGGTGGCGTTCGCACAAAGCTATGCAGGCATCCAGATTTTTTCTATAGTGCACACACTGACCACCCAAACCCATTCTCTCAGATGTAGGCCTACCAGCCTTCTTGTGCTAAATTTGATGCCGCTAGAATTTTGGCGTAGATCTACAGTTTGGACCCTCAACATAAAGCTGTACATCTACGGCACGGACCCTGAAAGGGTTAAATAAACATCACCTGATACTTACAGGAGACTTCAACATAAACCTCATCTAAGCAACTGGCCCTCCAGTAGCTGATTTCACAAACATTATGTACAACTGCTTGTTATTACCTTCTATAACTAAGCCAAAAAGAACTTCTGAGACAAATGCCTCATTACTTGACCATATCTGGACCAACACAATACTGTATCTCCACTACAAGCAGGTATAATCACAGACAACACTACAGACCACTATCCCACCTCTCTCATAACCAACTTATGTAACCTGCCTGAAGACTCGAGAAAGATCTCATTTCACCTGCATTATGAGCCATCAGTAAATAATTTAATATTAGCACTAGGTGACATTGGCAGAGAGAGCTAGCTGACAGCAATAATATTGACAAAAATGTCAAAACATTTTTACATAAAACCCTAAACCTCTATAACATGCATTGTCCAATCAAACCAAAGCACATCACAGCAAAGAGACTAAACAGTTCATGGCTAACAAATAGCATCCTCAAATCCATTGTTAAATGTACCAATTTGAAAACTGATCAGATTAGGCATGATTACTAAAGAACTGGCTAAACGATACACATCAATACTCACAAAACTAATACGAAAATCAAAGCAAATGTATTACAAAAATAGATTTATTGAAATAAAAGGTGATATGAAAAAGATCTGGCAAACCCTCTCCAAAATTTTGGGCTCTAGAGAACTGTCTAGAAACAGAGATAAACTAAACTATACCAGATGAACGTCACATACAGCTTATAAACACGGCACCAAATTTAATGTCTTCTTCTCTACTGAATGATCAAAGCTAGCAAGCAAAATTCCTAGCTCAAATACCCAGCCGAAAGACTACCTCACTGGCAACTACCCAAATACTCTATATCTAGCTCCAATTAATTCTACTGAAGTCTCACTCATCATTAAATCATTAAAAAACAAAGCAGGAGATCTAGATAACTTGCCACCATTCATATATAAAAAAGCTGTTTATGTGCTGTCATCCATTACTGCAATACTGTTTAAAAAATCTATAGCATCCTCAACCTTCCCATCCATACTCAAGACAGCATGGGTTACTCCGATCCTCAAAAGAAATGATCTAAACGAATTGAACAACTATAGACCTACATCAAACTTGCCTTTACTTTCTAAAATATGCGAAAAAATAATTAACGATTTTACTCCTTCCTTACATCCAACAATATACTTAACCCCTGCCAGTTTGGGTTTAGACCAAAGAAAAGTACCAATGATATTATTATACATGTTTGAACTAATATATACAGCCCTCGATAAAAATAAATATCCTCTGGGGCTCTTCACTGACCTACGGAAAGCATTTGCTACAGTGGACCACAATCTCCTGCACCTAAAACTAAATCATTACAACATCAGAGGACATTCCCTCAATTACTTAAAATTTTATCTTAACGACAAACACCAGTATGTATACACAAATGGAGTCAACTCCGCTATCCAACCTGTAGCTGTAGGAGTACCCCAGGGTAGTGTCCTAGGCCCACTCCTCTTTCTCATCTAAATTAATGATCTCCCCAATGCATCCCAACTCCTTAAACGAGTTCTATTAGTGGATGACACTATTTATGTTTACTCTCACTCAAACCCAGCCATACTGAGAAACACTGTAAACAACGAGCTGCTAAAAATATATACTTAGATGATGACCAACAAACTCACTCTCAACATAGACAAAACATACTTCATGCTGTTTGGAAACAGAGCCTTAAATATCCAACTTAATATATTGATAAATGGTTTCCCTATTTCAAAACACACTGAGGGTAAATTTCTAGGTCTTCTCCTTGACTGTAATCTTAAATTTCTTTCCCATATCCAGCATATATCCAAGAAAATTTCAAAATCAGTAGGCATCCTTTCCAAGATACGATACTATGTACCGCAAATGACACTCCAGCTTAAAGCTATTAGTGAAATTGAAAGAAATTCAAAATATTTCTTTTCATATGCCAAAAACAAGGCAAATACCACATCTAGTATCGGGCCCTTACTCAGACAGGATGGGACTTACACAGACGACAACAAGGAAATGAGTGAAATATTGAAATCCCAGTACGACTCTGTGTTTAGTGAACCACTAATCGGTCTGAGGATCGACGACCCAAATGATTTCTTCATGAATGAGCCTCAAAACTCCATAAATGTATGCCAGATTTCCGACATTACCCTAACTCCGATAGATTTCGAAAAAGCCATTGACAACATGCCTATGCACTCAGCCCCGGGCCCAGACTCGTGGAACTATGTTTTCATTAAGAACTGCAAGAAACCCCTCTCGCGTGCCCTAAGTACACTATGGAGGAGGAGCTTGGACATGGGTGAAATTCCACAGTCACTTAAAACAACGGATATAGCCCCACTCCATAAAGGTGGCAGCAAAGCATTAGCTAAGAACTATAGACCAATAGCTCTGACATCCCACATCATAAAAATCTTTGAAAGAGTGCTAAGAAGCAGGATTGCAAATCACCTGGATTCCCAAAATCTGCACAATCCAGGGCAACATGGGTTTAGGGCAGGTCGCTCCTGCCTCTCACAACTACTGGATCACTATGACATGGCCTTGGATGCACTGGAAGAAAATCAGAATGCAGATGTAATATACACAGACTTTGCAAAAGCATTTGACAAATGCGATCATGGCGTAATAGCCCATAAAATACGTGCTAAAGGAATAACTGGGAAAGTGGGGAGATGGATCTTCAACTTCCTAACAAATCGAACACAAAGAGTAGTGGTCAACAGAGTTAAATCGGAGGCTGCCATAGTGAAGAGCTCTGTTCCACAAGGCACAGTACTCACCCCCATCTTATTCCTTATCCTCATATCAGACATAAACAGAGATATACACCACAGCACCGTATCATCCTTTGCGGATGATACTAGGATCTGCATGAGGCTGTCATCTGCTGAGGACGCGGTTAACCTCCAAGAAGATATAAACAAAGTTTTCCAGTGGGCAACGGTAAACAATATGATGTTCAATGAGGACAAATTCCAACTACTCCGTTATGGAAAACTGGAGGAGATAATAACTAGAACAGAGTATACTACTGACTCCGGCCATACAATAAAGCGGAAAAATAATGTAAGGGACCTGGGAGTAGTAATGTCTGAGGATCTCACTTTCAAGGATCACAACAGTGCCACGATCGCACGTGCAAAGAAAATGATAGGATGGATAATGAGAACTTTCAAAACGAGAGATGCCAAGCCCATGATGATCCTTTTCAAATCACTTGTTCTCTCTAGGCTGGAATACTGCTGTACATTAACATCTCCATACAAAGCAGGTGAAATCGCAGATCTAGAGAGTGTACAGAGATCCTTTACTGCACGTATAAGTTCTGTCAAGCACCTTAACTACTGGGAACGCTTGGAAGCACTTGACTTGTACTCGTTGGAATGCAGGAGGGAGAGATATATCATAATCTACACTTGGAAAATCTTGGAAGGAATGGTCCCAAATCTGCACACAGAAATCACTCCCTACGAAAGTAAAAGACTGGGCAGGCGATGCAAAATGCCGCCAATAAAAAGTAGGGGCGCCATTGGTACACTAAGAGAAAACACCATAAGTGTCCGGGGCCCAAAACTGTTCAACAGCCTCCCATCAAGCATTATGGGAATTGCCAATAAACCCCTGGCTGCCTTCAAGAGAGAGCTGGACAGATACCTAAAGTCAGTGCCAGATCAGCCGGGCTGTGGCTCGTACGTCGGACTGCGTGCGGCCAGCAGTAACAGCCTAGTTGATCAGGCCCTGATCCATCGGGAGGCCTGGTCATGGACCGGGCCGCGGGGGCGTTGATCCCCGGAATAACCTCCAGGTAACCTCCAGGTAACCTCCTTACCCTATACCACCAATATATCCCTACCTCACCTATGGTATTTGTGCCTGGGGATCAACCACAGCCAACTACCGTAAACCTTTAATAACTCAACAAAAAGCTGCTGTGTGGATGATTACCAGCTCCTGCGCTAGACAGCACACCCCACCACTTTTCAAAAGCCTGAACTTGCTAAATATAAGAGACATACACTCATATTATTGGGCCTACTGCATATACAGAACATTAAATTCCAATATAAACCCTCCACTTAAACTTCTCCTTCTTCTTCTTCTTCTGTTGGGTTTCAGGACCACTGACAACATACGCCGTATAAACTTCTCCTTGATAGCTACAACATAAGGCACTCTTCAACATCCTCTATGTCAGTCTCACACTGTGCAAAAATGCAATGCACACAAAGGGCCCGATGATCTGGAATTCACTACCTGAACCAGTGAAGGGTCCCCTGACTACTTATAAATTTAGGATTTTGATTAAAAATCATCTCATCTCTCAATAAATACTGAATAATTGTATCTCATAAGTTTATAACCTGTGATCCTATCAAACTTTGTTTTTTTAATTACATTACCTAATAGAATACTCCATTCTACTGAATGCTCAGCAACTCAGCAAATGACCATATGACCTGTCTTTGAAATACTCATTTGTTCATAATTGTTATTTGTTAACCATAATTTTTACCACTGAATATATCATAGCTTAGTTAATCTTAAGTTTATTTCAAGCCTGCTCGTAATGCTCTGCATACAAGGGGCTTTTGGCATGCTACACTTAACCACTGTATTTCTTTGTACTTCTGTATATCTTGTCCAAATTAATAATAAATAAATACTAACCAAACCAACCAAAACAACTTCTAATCAGTTATTATATTATATTATATGACCTCTAGTCTTTAAACATCTGCCAATCCATGAAATATTACTGCTTTAACCATTAACCCTTTGACTGTTTTCGACGTATAAATACGTCTTACGAGCCAATGTTTCTGACGTACATATACTCAATAATTCTAGCAGCTTCAAATCAAGCAGGAGAAAGCTGGTAGGCCCACATGTGAGAGAATGGGTCTGTGTGGTCAGTGTGCACCACATAAAAAAAATCCTGCAGCACACATTGCGTAATGAGAAAAAAAAACTGATCGTTTTTTTTTTAATAAAACGCCGACTTTGAGGTGTATTTTCGTATAGTATTTATCGTTGTATTCGCGTTTTCATGGTCTTAGGTGATAAAATGGGAAATATATTACAGAAATAGAGATGATTTTCATTACTTTGACGATGAAAACGACCTTGAAACTGAGCTCAAAGTAGCGGAAATGTTCGATTTTTACCAATGTTCAGGAGTAAATAAATCACACCACAAGTCCAATACACATCAACTGGGGAGTCTAATATTCTTTCACTAGTGCACTGATATTATTTATACCATTTTTACAATAATGCAGTAGTCTGCATAACAGTAAATTTTGTATTTTTGTATGAATAAAAAATCAAAATAGAAAGCAATAATAATATAAGAGGGGCCTAGAGATGTGACTAATGAACAGATCATATGTTATTTTAATGCCAGGAATGTCTACCTTGTTTATTCTGGACCCTATTTTGAAATTGGCATCTTTTTTAGTTTGCGTGAAATTGGCCAAATTGCTAATTTCTGACCACCATATTGGGTAGTCTAAATTAGTAAATGGGAGGTTTCTTGTACTCAGCTGATAGATAAAATGGAGTTCTAAAGAAATAGCTATGAGTTTGGTCAACTGGAACAATGGAATTGGCTGAAAATTGGGCTCAAAGTCGGCGAAATCGCCGATACGCATATGTCGCCGAGACCGCTAACTTCGCGGGAGCATAATTCCATGAGTTTTCGACCAAATTTCGAACTTTTGGTGTCATTACCATCGGGAAAAGATTCTCTTTCATTTCATAAGAAAAAATATTTTTTTTTCTTCAAAAATTGAGCGACATAGAATGACAATTTCAGAAAGGGGCCTGAAACAGTCAAAGGGTTAATTGTAATATTGTTTTAATTATGTGCAACTTCAAGATCATTATTCTTATAAACCTCCACCTTGACTACCTCGCATTAGTATTAAGATTAAATATATATTTTAATCAAATTTAACCACTCTTATCTTGTCTACATTTAACCCTTTGGGGGTCGACAGGTCCTCTCAGAGACTTGTTCTCAGGGTCAACCAAATTAAAAAAAAAAAAAAAAAAAATTATGAAAAAAGTTTTTTTCTAAACATTATAGGATAAACAAAAAATTTTTACCATTAATACTTACCGAGATATGGAGGCATGAAGTTGGCAAAAAAGGGGCACAATGTGGCAACATCGCCAAATGCCATCATCCGATATTCTTTTATTTACTGTTTTATGTACTATTTTCTATTATTTTTTCATTTTTCTTTTTCCAAGTAACTTTTATGGCCTGTGAGACCAACATGATCAGTATTTTGTAAGTTATTTCTTTTTCAATACTACACAATAAGGGTGTAAACATTGTTGTCATTGTTTTGTTTACAGTAAATATTTACACAAACAAATGATATGAAATGTTGTTTATTACTATTTTTCTATATTTTATATACGTACACATATACAGTCACAGGGAATGCTTCTAGAAGTTCTGCAGCCTGTGGAAGTCTTTGAAACATGGTGTCATGCACAGTGGTGTTTTACATTCCTCACGCATAAAACGAGTGTCTCTGCGTTGTTGTGGGCGTTTCCTTGTATGTGCACAGACGTAACACCTCTTCTGAGCCTTTTTCTTGAAAGCAGTAGCAGGCAGTTTTACCAGGAAGTGATCACCATACTTCAAACAAGAAGGAAGTTGTTGAAAATTTGGTGGGCGGTCTATTGCAGTTGTTCCTTGGTACTTGAATACTATTTGTCTGATGACAGACAAACAGAATTTGCCGTATTGTGGTTTGTTTCTGGTCCTCATCTTATACATATTACAAGCACTGAGCATGGAAATGTCCAGAAGATGGAAAAAGAGTTTTATGTACCACTTATAACTCTTGCGAACACAATCAGCAAACCCAATCTGTATGTCACATTTGTCCACTGAACGCATACTGAGGGTGTAATCAATCACAGCTGTAGGTTTTAGAACGGGTTCATTGCTCTCTCTATGCTGCCTGACAGTGTCTGCCATTTCATTAGGGTGAACTGATGACAACAGTGTGACATCTCGTTTGTCATGCCACCGAAATGCCATGATGTCATTGACAGCAAACGCCTGCACCTCACCTCTGATTGCCAGCATCAAACCTGGGCATATGTTCCCGATTTGCACCCACTGTGCCACACACATTTGTCATGTTCACTCGCAAAAAGTCACTGAGTGAAGGGCTTGTGTACCAGTTATCAGTATATAATATATGCCCCTTACCAAGGTATGGTTCTATCATTGTTCTAACCACATCACCAGAGATGCCCAATAACTTCCTGGTATTTTGCAATGTATAACTTCGTGTACACAATAAAATCCAATACCAGACCACTGTAACAATCACAAAGCACAAACAACTTTATACCAAAGCGTTTCCTCTTGCTTGGTATGTACTGCTTGAAAGAGAGTCTTCCTTTGAACAGAATCAAAGACTCATCAATTACAAGCTTCCTGAAGGGATAAAAATACATACTGAATTTCTCTTTCAGATACACAAACACATGCCTAATCTTATATAACCTGTCGTTTCTGTCAGGCCTGGTTTTGTCTGAGAAGTGAAGCATACGTAACAGTAGCACAAATCTATTCACTGGCATTATATCACTGAAACCTGGGGTTGCAATCAGGCGGTCTGTTGACCAGTATGATTTCACTCTGTGCTTATACACGTGGCATAAGCATTATTGTGGCAAAGAAAATATGCATCTCAGCCACAGCTGTCTCCTTCCACTGGTGTAGATGTAATTTTGGTGAAAGTATTGTGTTCGCCATGGTGTACTCGTAGTATGTGTTGCTTTCCTTGACAATACTTTCCATCAGGGGTTCATCAAAGAATAACTCGAAACATTCCAGTTCAGTGGCATTGTTCCCAAGTGTACAACATGGCCGTATTCCACTTTGGCTGTCATCAAACTGGTGGGGATTTGAAACAAAATTGACAGCTTCCTGCCAATCCCAGGTGCAGTCTGCTGGTGGGCACTGGACAATGACAGGTGGTTGTGGTTGTGGAGGCTGGTGTGGTGGGTGGGTGGGGGATGGTGGCCTTTGTTGTAGATCAGCTGAGGCAGTGGCGTGGGTGGCAGCATGGGTGGCAGCATGGCCCACTGCTGGTGCCTCACAGCCAGCACCACCTTTACCACCACCATGCACATTTTCCATCCCAATTGCAACACTATCATCGTCATTTTCTCTGTCTGTTCCTGTTGTACAGCCACGGGATGTACTCCGAGATGTACTCCTTTCCCTTGGATTAGCATATGGCACACTACCAGAGCGCATATATCGTCGTATATACTGACACTTCACTGGGGAATACTGCACTTCACTATCACTACTGGAACTAGTTTGAGGAGCTTGTAGTTCATAATCACTATCGCTATCATCACAAATGCTCACATCTGAGTCTGGGATTTGGGAAAATAGGAGTTTCCTCTTTGATTCTGGTACAACTGAACATGAACAAGACGGCCCAGCACCAGAGGTGGAAGGCTGAGGGTCGTCTGGGTTTTCCTCACTATTACCGATATTATGATCATTAGTTTCGGTCAAAACCTCACCAAAACCTTGAAACTCATCTTCACTGTCACTTCCATCTATATTAGAACTGTCACTGGGGAACAAAAGTGTCCCAATTCGCCAAGGAGTGAGGAATTTCTTACCGCGAGGCATGGTGGACATTGTTTACTAAGATGGCATTCCCACAATGCACCACTGGGTCCCAGATTTTTTTCTACCGTGCACACCCACCACACAGACCCATTCTCTCACATCTAGGCCTACCAGCCTTTTCCCGCGAGATTTGACGGAGCTAGAATTTATGTGTACTAGTACGTCAAAAACCCCTGTGCGTAAGCTGTACTAGTACATCCGAAACCCCCAAAGGGTTAAGTACAGTGGAACTCCGGTTTTCATACTTAATCCGTTCCAGAAGGTCTGTCTGAAGCCAAAACATATGAAAACTGAATTAATATTTCCCATAAGAAATAATGTAAATACAATTAATTTGTTCCACACACCTAAAAATATTAACAAAAAATACATTTTTTAACCATTTCAGGGTCCAGAGGCCAAATTTCGAAGTGTGCACCAGTGTCCAAGAATATTCAAAAAATAATTGTTATTTTTCTTATGTAATGGTAGAGAATCTTTTTCTGAAGGTAATAAAACAAAAAGTACGAAATTTGATGGAAAATTGATGTGTCAGCAATATTTATGCATCGGCTATTTTGCCGACTTTGACTCCCATTTTAGGCCAATTACATTATTCCAGTTGACCAAATTCTTAGATATTTCACTAGTATTACTTCTATTCTATCAATTGAGCACAAGAAGTTGCCATGTCAACTATTTCAACTACAAAATAAAGTGATCGGAAATTGGTAATTTGGCCAATTTAATGCAAAGTTCAAAATATCCCAATTTCAAAATAGGGTCCAGAATAAACAATGTAGGCATTCCTGGCACTAAACTAACATTTCCTCTGTTCATCAGTTTTGTTTTGAGGCTTTACAAATGAATTCCATTTTGATTTTTTATTCATATAATGAATTTTTATTCAAACCAAAAAATATAAGGTTTACTGTTACGCAATATTTTAATTGTATAAATATCATCACCACATTGTGTGAATTTATATTAGACCCACCAGCTGGCGTGTATTAGACGTGTGAGGTCGTTTGTTTACTCTTGAACATCGGCAAAAATTTAACATTTCCGCTACTTTGAACTCAGTTTCAAGCCATTTCTAGTGCTAAACCCAATCAAAATCAACTCTATTTCTGTAATATATCTTCCATTCTATCAAATGAGACCAAGAAATCGCAAATACAACTATAAAAAACATACGAAAAAACACTGCAAAGTCACTGTTTTAATCGAAAATCACGGTCTCAGTTTTTTCTCTCATTATACACTGTGTGCTGCAGGATTTGTTTTATGTGGTGCACACATACCACATAGATGTATTCTCTCATAATTAGGCCCAAATTTACCACTCACAGCTTATCAGAGTGAGCTGAGCTCATGGCGTAGATCTACGGTTTGGACCCTGAACTTAAATCCATAGATCCACGGCACGGACCCTGAAAGGGTTAAAGTGCAGGCATCATACTTCCCATTTCTAGAACTCAAGTCCGGCTATATAAAAATAACCGGTTTCCCTGAATCCCTTCACTAAACATTACCCTGCTCACACTCCAACAGTTCGTCAGGTCCCAAACACCATTCGTCTCCATTCACTCCTGCTTAACACGCTCATGCACGCTTGCTGGAAGTCCAAGCCCCTCCCCACAAAAATTCCTTTACCCCCTCCCTCCAACCTTTTCGAAGATGACCCCCCTGCTCCACCTTTCTTCCCCTGCAGATTTATACGCTCTTCATGCCATTCAACTTTGATCCATTCTCTCTAAATGACCAAACCACCTTAACAACCCCTCTTCAGCCCTCTGACTAAGACTTTTATTAACTCCACACCTCCTAATTTCCACACTCCGAATTTTCTGCATAATATTTACACCACACATTGCCCTTTGACAGGACATCTCCACTGCCTCCAACCGTCTCCTCGCTGCAGCATTTACAACCCAAGCTTCACATCCAAATAAGAGTGTTGGTATCACTATACTTTCATACACTCCCTTCTTTGCCTCCATAGATAACGTTTTTTGTCTCCACATATACCTCAATGCACCACTCACCTTTTTTCCTACATCAATTCTACGATTAACCTCATCCTTCATAAATCCATCCGCTGACACGTCAACTCCCAAATATCTGAAAACTTTCACTTCCTCCATACTGCAAGAAACTGTTTGTGTGCTACTTGCTGATAAAACATTGCTAATCTGAATTTATCACGGTCGTAATTACTGTAATTTATGAATAGCTTATTTCCAAGATAATCGATGAAAACGAGCACACACCGAAAAAAATATCGAGAAAATAAGTCACTGATAACAAAAAAAGGCACAATACCGTGACTGGAACGATACACAAATAACCCGCACATAAAAGAGAGAAGCTTATGACGACGTTTTGGTCCGACTTGGACCATTGACAAAGTCACACTAACCAGAGGTGGAGCAGGATGGATATATATATATATATATATATATATATATATATATATATATATGGAGGAGGAGGAGGAGGAGGAGGAGGAGGAGGAGGTGGTGGTGGTGGTGGTGGTAGTGGTAGTAGTAGTAGTAGTAGTAGTAGTGGTAGTAGTAGTAGTAGTAGTAGTAGTAGTGGTAGTAGTAGTGGTAGTAGTAGTGGTAGTAGTAGTGGTAGTAGTAGTGGTAGTAGTAGTGGTAGTAGTAGTGGTAGTAGTAGTGGTAGTAGTAGTGGTAGTAGTAGTGGTAGTAGTAGTGGTAGTGGTAGTAGTAGTAGTAGTGGTAGTGGTGGTGGTAGTAGTAGTAGTAGTGGTGGTAGTAGTAGTAGTAGTAGTGGTGGTAGTAGTAGTAGTGGTGGTAGTAGTAGTAGTAGTAGTAGTAGTAGATAATACCGACAAGATGAAATTAAGACACATGCACAACACCCGGGCATCCCCATCATAGATGTTTCGCCATCCAGTGGCTGGCTGGATGGCGAAACGTCCACAACAAAGACAACCAGACGCCGCACATGTGTCTTAATTGCATCAGTAGTTGTAGTAGTAGTAGAAGAAGAAGAGGTAGTAGTAGTGGTAGAAGTGGGAAATAAAAAGGACGAGCCAGTCAAATACAAAGGAAGGGGAGCACTGCAAGAGAGCTAGGTGCCCACAGAGGGAGAGCAAGCGCACAGAGGTGCGTGAAAGGGAAGTGGTGAAATAAATGAAGAAGGAACAGAAACACGAGACATGAGAGAGAAAAAGACAACCTAGAAGAGCAAAGGAAAGAGGAAAGGGGAAGAGGAAGAAGAAAAAGAAAGAAAAAAAGAAAGAAAAAATGAGGATTCTTTTTTTCTTTTTCTTTTTTTCTTTCTTTTTCTTCTTCCTCTTCCCCTTTCCTCTTTCCTTTGCTCTTCTAGGTTGTCTTTTTCTCTCTCATGTCTCGTGTTTCTGTTCCTTCTTCATTTATTTCACCACTTCCCTTTCACACACCTCTGTGCGCTTGCTCTCCCTCTGTGGGCATCTAGCTCTCTTGCAGTGCTCCCCTTCCTTTGTATTTGACTGGCTCGTCCTTTCTATTTCCCACTTCTACCACTACCTCTTCTTCTACTACTACTACTACAACTACTGATGAAATTAAGACACATGTGCGGCGTCTGGTTGTCTTTGTTGTGGACGTTTCGCCATCCAGTGGCTGGCTGGATGGCGAAACGTCTATGATGGGGATGCCTGGGTGTTGTGCATGTGTCTTAATTTCATCTTGTCAGTATTATATACAACTCTTGTACTACTACTACTACTACCACCACCTCTTCCTGCCTATATATAGCCATCCTGCTCCACCTCTGGTTAGTGTGACTTTGTCAATGGTCCAAGTCGGACCGAAACGTCGTCGTAAGCTTCTCTCTTTTATGTGCGGGTTATTTGTGTAAGTCACTGACTTTATTGGGCTATCCTAGGTTCTCTGACGAAGACTGATTACAAGGCAAGGGTCTTTGTTAGGTGTACACAAACAACAGGAAGTGAGGAAATTTGGTGCGTGCAAAAAATGGGGCAGAATGTGAAAATTGGCACAGCAGTGCTTGTTCGGCACCTGATTATGTGTTCGTGACCAGACGCAAAAATTTGGTGAATTTATTGGTCATTAACCGATTTGTTCATGTTCGAAAGCATTCGTGAGCAGAGGTTCCACTGTACTAGGATTAGTATGCCCGAAATGCCCCAGCATGATAATGCTGAGGCATTATAATGACATTGTAACCTTTACAAAGAAATAAAATCTTTTATTCAAATTTTCTTTATTATTTTTTAACCCTTTCAGGGTCCAAAGGCCAAATTTCAAAGTGTGCACCAGTGTCCAAGAATTTTCAAAAAATAATTTTGTTATTTTTTCTTATGAAATGGTATAGTATCTTTTTCTGAAGGTAATAAAACAAAAACTACGAAATTTGATGGAAAACTGACAAAATTATGCTCTCGCGAATTTTGATGTGTCAGCAATATTTACACATCAGCGATTTTGCCAACTTTGACTCCCATTTTAGGCCAATTATATTACTCCAGTCGACCAAATTCTTAGCTATTTCACTAGTATTACTTCTATTCTATGAATTGAGCACAAGAAATCGCCAAGTCAACTGTTTCAACTACAAAATAAAGTGATTGGAATTTGGTAATTTGGCCAATTTAATGCAAAGTTCAAAATATTCTAATTTCAAAATAGGGTCCAGAATAAACAATGCAGGCATTCCTGGCACTAAATTAACATTTCCTCTGTTCATTAGTTTCATTTTCAGGCTTTACAAATTAATTCCAATTTGATTTTTTATTCACATAATGAATTTTTATTCAAACCAAAAAATAGAAGATTTACTGTTATGCAATACTGTAATAATTGTATAAATAATATCACCACATTTGAGAAAGTATATTAGACCCACCAGCTGGTGTGTATTAGATGTGTGGGATCATTTGTTTACTCTTGAACATCGGCAAAAATTTAACATTTCCACTACTTTGAGCTCAGTTTCAACCCATTTCCACTATTAAAACCAATCAAAATCATTTCTATTTCTGTAATATGTCTTCCATTCTATCAAATGAGACCATGAAATCACAAATACAGTGAACCCGCGACCAGCGATGGCATCGATTAACGATAAATCAGACTAGCGATACATTTTAACACAAAAATTTTGCCTCGACTAGCGCTTAAAAACCCGACCAGCGCTATTTGATCCGTACCATACACATCCACTTTGGCCTGAGCATGCCTCACTTGTCCCTTGGGTGCCAGTGTTTACAAGCCAGCCAGCCACCGCGGTCGCTTCCAAACATACAACAACTGGAACATTTCATATTATCACAGCCTTTGCAGTGATTGCACCTGGAAAATAAGTCACCATGGGCCCCAAGAAAGCTTCTAGTGCCAACCCTACAGCAAAAAGGGTGAGAATTACTATGGAGATGAAGAAAGAGATCATTGCTAAGTATGAAAGTGGAGTGCGTGTCTCTGAGCTGGTCAGGTTGTATAATAAACCCCAACCAACCATCGCTACTATTGTGGGCAAGAAAACGGCAATCAAGGAAGCTGTTCTTGCTAAAGGTGCAACTATGTTTTCGATACTGAGATCTCAAGTGATAGAAGATGTTGAAAGACTGTTATTGGCGAGGATAAACGAGAAACAGATAGCAGGAGACAGCATCTCTCAAGCGATCACATGTGAAAAGGCTAGGAAGCTGCATGACGATTTAATTAAAAAAATGCCAGCAACTAGTGATGTGAGTGAATTTAAGGCCAGCAAAGGTTGGTTTGAGAGATTTAAGAAGCGTAGTGGCATTCATAGTGTGATAAGGCATGGTGAGGCTGCCAGTTCGGACCACAAAGCGGCTGAAAAATATGTGCAGGAATTCAAGGAGTACATAGACAGTGAAGGACTGAAACCTGAACAAGTGTTTAATTGTGACGAAACAGGCCTGTTTTGGAAGAAAATGCCAAGCAAGACGTACATTACTCAGGAGGAAAAGGCACTCCCAGGACATAAGCCTATGAAAGACAGGCTTACTCTGTTGATGTGTGCCAATGCTAGTGGTGATTGCAAAGTGAAGCCTTTATTGGTGTATCACTCTGAAACTCCCAGAGTGTTCAGGAAAAACAATGTCCTCAAGGCTAATTTGTGTGTGCTGTGGAGGGCAAACAGTAAGGCATGGGTCACTAGGGACTTTTTCTATGACTGGTTACACCATGCATTTGCCCCCAATGTGAAAAATTACCTAATTGAAAAGAAATTAGACCTTAAGTGCCTCCTGGTATTAGACAATGCTCCTGGTCATCCTTCAGACTTGGCAGAGCGACTTTCTAGGGACATGAGCTTCATTAAGGTGAAGTTTTTGCCTCCTAATACCACTCCTCTCCTGCAGCCCATGGACCAGCAGGTTATTTCCAACTTCAAGAAACTGTACACAAAAGCTATGTTTGAAAGGTGCTTTGTAGTGACCTCAGAAACTCAACTGACTCTAAGAGAGTTTTGGAAAGATCATTTTACCATCCTCAATTGTGTAAACATTATAGGTAAGGCTTGGGAGGAAGTGACTAAGAGGACATTGAACTCTGCTTGGAAAAAACTGTGGCCAGAATGTGTAGACAAAAGGGATTTTGAAGGGTTTGAGGCTAACCCTAAGAATCCTATGCCAGTTGAGGAATCCACTGTGGCATTGGGGAAGTCCTTGGGGTTGGAGGTTAGTGGGGAGGATGTGGAAGAGTTGGTGGTGGAGGACAGTGAAGAACTAACCACTGATGAGCTGCTAGATCATCTTCAACAGCAAGAGGGCAGACCTGAGGAAACTGCTTCGGAGGAGGGGAGAGAGAAATTGAAGAAGTTGCCTACTTCTAAGATAAAGGAAATGTGTGCAAAGTGGCTTGAAGTGCAAACCTTTTTTGATGAAAATCACCCTGACACAGCTACTGCAAGCCGTGTTGGTAACCTGTACACTGACAATGTTGTGAACCACTTTAGGAAAGTCATAAAGGAACGAGTGGTACAGGTATCTATGGACAGATATGTTGTGCGACAGAAGTCCAGTGACTCTGAAGCTGGTCCTAGTGGCATTAAAAGAACAAGGGAAGTAACCCCAGAAAAAGACTTGCTGCCTCAAGTGCTAATGGAAGGGGATTCCCCTTCTAAACACTAACACCTCTCCCCTCCTCCCATCCCATCAATCATCACCAGATCTTCAATAAAGGTAAGTGTCATGTAACTGTGCATGTAATCTTCAGTTTATGTGTATTAAAATTAATATTTCATGTGGTAAAAAAATTTTTTTTTCAATACTTTTGGGTGTCTTGCATGGATTAATTTGATTTCCATTATTTCTTATGGGGAAAATTAACTTGACTAACGATAATTTTGACTAACGATGAGCTCTCAGGAACAGATTAATATCGCTGGTTGAGGGTCCACTGTACAACTATAAAAAACATATGAAAAAACAATGCAAAGTCGCTGTTTTAATAAAAAATTACAGTCTCAGTTTTTTTTCTCTCATTATGCACTGTGTGCTGCAGGATTTGTTTTATGTGGTGAACACATACCACATTGATCTATTCTCTCATATCTAGGCCCAAATTTACCGCTCACAGATTATCAAAGTGAGCCGAGCTCATGGCATAGATCTACAGTTTGGACCCTCAACGTATAGCCGTAGGTCTATGGCACGGACCCTCAAAGGGTTAATACAGGAATACCTTGGATCATGCAGTGAATGAAATATATTTAGTCAAATACAATGCAATTAAAGGTTGGCTAATTCAGGATACCTTTCATCAAGAGCTCTTTCATACAACAGCAATATCCTGGAAAAGATAAACCAGGTAAACATTTTTTGTCTACTATAGCATTTTTATAGTGAAGAGTAAACTTACTTGTGGGAATGTTTATGTGGCATGACTTGGTGCTGGATCAGATGTGTGCGGTGCTCCTGGTCACCAATCATGATGGGCACATCTGCAACTTGTGACTCATGTTTAGCTATGGCAGCCTCCAGGGCAGTACGCTCAGGGCTGCCCGCCATGTAACCTATATGTTACACCACGGTAAACACAACATTAATATTCCAAACATGTATTTAAAACAAATAATCTGGGCAAAATGCAATAAAAATAATTAAATATAAATTATAAAATTTAAAATAATAATTGTCACCATAGCAGTTCACGGGGTTATTTTGATAGTGATGTCAATGTACTTCTGGAAAGACAGTTGCTATTGACAGTGTGATAGTGAATGTATTTCCTCCTTTACCTTGGTGTAGAACAGCCAATATCTAAACAAAATTAGACTTAATTTTTGGAGTGATATGAGTAAACAGCAACAGGAACTTTAATTGAAATATGCTTAGAAAGAAGTTTAGCACAGTGCTAGACATATTTTAAGAGTATAAATAAGTACATATATGAGGTATGATGAAATGTTGATAAATTAGACACACATGTAACACTTGGGTATCTTTATTGAGGAAACGTTTAGCCACACAGTGGCTTCATCAGTCCACACAAAGAAAAATGGTGAAAAACAGGAGGAGTTTGAGGTAATCAGTCCCTCAGCCTTGAGTCAGTGTGATCACATCGACTCAAGGCTGAGGGACTGATTACCTCAAACTACTCCTGTACTTCACCATTCTCCTTTGAATGGACTGATGAAGCCACTGTGTGGCAAAACGTTTCCTCAATAAATTTACCCAAGTGTTACACATGTGTCTAATTTATCAACTTGTTGGCTCTCTGAACCATTCATCTACATCAGTGGTATTCACTGCGCGGCTCGCGATGACTCAATTCACGGCTCTCGAAAAATATATAAATTAATTAATAAGAAAAATGTATAGAAAAATAATTTTTCCAAGTAAGATACATATTTTCATGAGGTGAGATGGAAGACGAAGTCACAGTAAGAGATAACATTCAAACATCCCTACCCTAGTCGTACAGAAATCATGCGTGTCCACTACGGGAAACTGATCAGGGACACGTCTAGCTCTAGGCGTCGGTGGTCTCACTGAATCAGTTGAGTTCAAGCTTTTGGGGGAGACTGGACGTATTTCGTTACTCTTGGAGATTTGTGTTTGAAAATAGGCAACAGATATTTGAGACTGCGGCAACATATATGAAAGTAACGACTTAACTGTTGCTGCTTGTGGAAGCTAGCTGCGATGGGCTAGTTTTACTTGAAACCAAAGTGCAGTCAAGTAGTGTCCATTATGATGGATTGATTTGTGGTTAAACAAAAACGCAATAGTGATGAACAGCCATCCCAGTGACAAACTACAAGTATTCCATGACAAGAGTTAAGCAGTAGCTAGCACACTTCCGCTCATCACAGCATTAAGTAAGTTTGGTCTTTATTTTGCTATTAATAACAAGATATCCAGGCTAATATTACCATGTCTAATTTTTCTCATTTACTATATTGAACTAGCTGACTAGCAGCTCAGTACTACTTAATTTATTTGAGTTACGCTAATTTGCAGTAGCTGCGGCTCTCTCAATCAATGTGTTTAACCAAAGTGGCTCTCTTGCAAAAATAGTGAATAACATTGATCTACATGATGAAATGTACATTGAGAGCAGTTTGCTACACTATATATTGCTAGCAATATATATCTGCCACTATATATATTTTGAGCTAGAGTAATCAGCTCACACACCGAGATTCAGGGGTCAATCCCTGGTACGGCTGAAAACATTAAGACATGTTTCCATAACACACCTGCTGTCCCAGCTCACTCATCAGTAAAATGAGTACCTGAGTGTTAGTCGACTGGTGTGGGTTGCATCCTGGGACAAAATTTACCTAATTTGCCCAAAATGCAATACAATACAATACTGTATTTGGACATGATACATAGTTGTAAAAGGAATTATAGTAGTTGGGTGTACATGCCAAAAGCCCCTTGTATGCAGAGCATTGTGGGCAGGCTTAAAATTAACTTAAAATTAACTAAGCAATGATAGATTAAGTGGTAAAAATTACTGTAAACAATTTACAATATGAAGTACAATTCAGTACAGTGGACCCTCGACCAACGATGGCATCATCTAACGTTGAATCCGACTAGCGATACATTTTAACGCAAAAATTTTGCCTCGACTAGCGCTAAAAAACTCGACCAACATGATTCGTTCCGTCTGAGATGCGTCCACTTGTGGCCAGTGTTTACAAGCCAGCCAGCCACTGCGGTCCCATCCAAACATACAATCGGAACATTTCATATTATCACAGCGCTTTTAGTGATTGCACCTGCAAAATAAGTCACCATGGGCCCCAAGAAAGCTTCTACTGCCAACCCTACAGCAAAAAGGGTGAGAATTACTATGGATATGAAGAAAGAGATCATTGCTAAGTATAAAAGTGGAGTGTGTGTCTCCGAGCTGGCCAGGTTGTACACAAAACCCCAATCAACCATCGCTACTATTGTGGCCAAGAAAACGGCAATCAAGGAAGCTGTTCTAGCCAAAGGTGCAACTATGTTTTCAAAACTGAGATCGCAAGTGATAGAAGATGTTGAGAGACTGTTACTGGTGTGGAGAAACGAAAAACAGATAGCAGGAGATAGCATCTCTCAAGCGATCATATGTGAAAAGGTTAGGAAGTTGCATGAGGAATTAATTAGTGTAGTAATTGCCATTACTACACTGCTAGTCAGGCTAATACCCTTCTCAGCATCAGCAAGAACATTACAGTCTTCAACTACAATGTTAGATCATTGAGTAAACACTATGATGACCTCACTGCACTACTTAAGTCTCTAAATGCTACTATAACTTTCATTATACTTACTGAAACCTGGCTCAGACAAGATCTGACAGACATATTTACCATACCTGGTTACACAGCCATACATAACTGCAGGCCTGACCAACTAGGAGGAGGCTCTGCCATCTATTACTCTGATGAACTATTATGTGTGAAATCAACTAATGTAAGGGACAAAAACAGTGAATATATAATAGCTAAATTCACATCAAGAACACTTAAGAAACCTATAACAGTTGGTGCAGTCTACAGACTACCACAATCAAACACTTACACATTTAGCAATAACCTTAGAAACATGATAATTGAGTTAGAGTTGAATAAACACCATCTGATACTAGCAGGAGATTTCAACATCAACCTTATCTAAGCAACTGACCCTCCAGTAGCTGATTTCACAAATGCTATGAACAACAGCTTATTGCTACCCACTATAACAAAGCCAACAAGAATCTCTGACACAAGTGTCTCGTTACTCGACCATATCTGGACCAACATAATATCCCCACTACAAGCAGGTATAACCACAGATAACACCACAGACCACTACAAGCAGGTATAACCACAGATAACACCACAGACCACTACAAGCAGGTATAACCACAGATAACACCACAGACCACTACAAGCAGGTATAACCACAGATAACACCACAGACCACTACAAGCAGGTATAACCACAGATAACACCACAGACCACTACAAGCAGGTATAACCACAGGTAACACCACAGACCACTACAAGCAGGTATAACCACAGGTAACACCACAGACCACTACAAGCAGGTATAACCACAGGTAACACCACAGACCACTACAAGCAGGTATAACCACAGGTAACACCACAGACCACTACAAGCAGGTATAACCACAGATAACACCACAGACTACTACAAGCAGGTATAACCACAGATAACACCACAGACCACTACAAGCAGGTATAACCACAGATAACACCACAGACCACTACAAGCAGGTATAACCACAGATAACACCACAGACCACTACAAGCAGGTATAACCAGAGATAACACCACAGACCACTACAAGCAGGTATAACCACAGACCACTACCCAACCTTTCTTATAACCAACTCATCTAAACTACCTCAAGAAACAAGAAAGATCTCATTTTGCCTGCATAATGAGACATTGATAAACAACCTAAAACTAGCTCTAGGTACCACTGATTGGCAGAGAGAGCTAGATGACAGTAATAATATCAATAAAGATATCAAAATTTTTTTACATAAAACCCTAAACCTCTACAACAAACATTGCCCAATCAAAACGAAACAGAACACAGAAAAGAGGCTAAACAGCCCCTGGCTAACTAGAAGTATCCTCAAATCTATTAATAAAAAACACCAAATTGAAAAAAGTTCAGATTAGGCTTAATTACTAAAGAATTTACTAAAAGATACACGTCAATACTCACAAAACTAATGTGAAAATCAAAGCAAATGTATTATGAAAACAGATTTAGTGAAATGAAAGGTGACATGAAAAGTACCTGGCAAACCCTCTCCAAAATTTTGGGCTCAAGGAAACCGACTGGAAACAGATAGACAGACTTAACTAAATCAGATGAACCTCCCATGCAACCTATAGACACGGCCGACAAATTTAATGTCTTCTTCTCTACTGTGGCCTGGTGGCTGAAGCTCCCGCTTCACACACGGAGGGCCCGGGTTCGATTCCCGGCGGGTGGAAACATTCGACACGTTTCCTTACACCTGTTGTCCTGTTCACCTAGCAGCAAATAGGTACCTGGGTGTTAGTCGACTGGTGTGGGTCGCATCCTGGGGGACAAGATTAAGGACCCCAATGGAAATAAGTTAGACAGTCCTCGATGACGCACTGACTTTCTTGGGTTATCCTGGGTGGCTAACCCTCCGGGGTTAAAAATCCGAACGAAATCTTATCTTATCTTATCTTATCTAGCGAATCAAATTCCTAGCTCAAATACCCATCCGAACGAGTACCTCACTGGCAACTATCCAAATACTCTATTTCTAGCTCCAACTAATCCCACCAAAGTCTCACTCATCATTAAATCATTAAAAAACAAATCAGGTGATCTAGATAACCTGCCACCATTCATACATAAAGCTGCACCAGAACTGTCGCCCATTATTGCAACAATGTTTAACAAATCTATAGCATCCTCAACCTTCCCATCCATACTCAAGACAGCAAGGGTCACCCCGATCCACAAAGGTGGAGATCCAACTGATTTGAACAATTACAAACCCATATCAAACTTGCCCTTACTATCCAAGATATTTGAAAAAATAATACACAAGTGACTTTACTCCTACCTTACATCCAACAACATACTTAATCCATGCCAGTTTGGATTTAGACCCAAAAAAGCACGAATGATGATATTATACAAATACTTGACCTAATATACACAGCTCTCGATGAAAATCAATATCCCCTGGGGCTCTTTATCGACCTAAGAAAAGCGTTTGACACAGTTGACCACAATCTCTTGCACCTCAAACTGAATCATTATGGCATAAGAGGTCATTCTCCTGACTACCTAAAACCCTATCTTAATGACAGACACCAGTATGTACATGCAAATGGAGTTGACTCCGCTATCCAACCTGTAGCTGTCGGTTTACCCCAAGGTAGTGTCCTAGGCCCACTCCTCTTTCTCATCTACATCAATGATCTCCCCAATGCATCCCAACTCCTTACACCAGTTCTGTTCGCAGATGACACTATATATGTCTACTCCCATTCAGACCCAGCTGTGCTTGGAAACACTGTAAACAATGAGCTGCTAAAGATATATGCTTGGATGATGACCAACAAACTCATTCTCAACATAAAAAAAAACATACTTCATGCTGTTTGGCAACAGAGCCTCAAATATTCAACTCAACATACCGTTAAATGGTTCCCCTATATCAAGACACATGGATGACAAATTTCTAGGTCTTCTCCTTGACTGTAATCTTAAATTTAATTCCCATACCCATCACATAGCCAAGAAAATTTCCAAATCAGTAGGAATCCTTTCCAAGATACGCTACTATGTACCACAAACAACTCTCCTTACCCTGTACCACCCTCTAATATGTCCTTACCTCATCTATGGTATTTGTGCCTGGGGCTCAACCACTGCCAACCACCTTAGACCCTTAACAATCCAACAAAAAGCTGCTGTGCGGGTGATAACCAGCTCCTGTGCTAGACAGCACACCCCACCACTTTTCAAAAGACTCAACTTGCTAAATATACAAAACATACACTCTTATTACTGTGCCTAATACATATACAGAACTTTAAACTCCACTGTAAACCCTTCCCTAAAACTACTCCTCAACAGTTACAACAGAATACACAGTCACAATACAAGGCATAAGGCACTTTTCAACATCCCTTGAGTAAGACTCACTATGCAAGAACGCTATGCACATAAAAGGCCCAAAGATTTGGAACTCACTACCAGAACAGGTCAAGGATCCCCAGACAGCTTATAAATTTAGAACTCTGCTAAAAAATCATCTAATCTCACAATATTAACCAAGTCAACCAAACATCTACTGACTAGTTTTATCAAGTGACCACCTGGCTTTTAATTCTGCCATTCCATAAAATATTACCACCTGCACCATTCCTTGTAAATTAGATTCTGTACTAAGTATACAAAAGATTTATTAAGTTCAAATAAGATTATAAAACAGCTAACCACTATTCCATGTTTAGTTTTAAGTATAATTACTATGTACTATTATCTTATCTGGTTTTAATTAGTTACTATGTATTAGGATTAGTTTGCCCGAAATGCCTCGGCATGGTAGTGGCTATCTTTGTACTTAGCAAATCAAAATTGTAATTTCACACTGTAACCTTTACAAAGAAATAAACTTATTATCATTATTAACTTGTCTAAATTTTCTCTACAGCGTTGTTGGCAAATTGCTCGTTCCATTGACATTGATTAAGAATGCATTCTCACAGTTGCGCAGCTTTGTACTCTTATAAGTATCAAACTTCATGAAGAGGAGATGGCACATCAAACTCCTCCCTCTACGGGAGCCAGAAATAAAAACCTGATGTTCTAGCAGGAGGAAAATGATACACCAACTGAGCAAAATTGTCAGTCTGGTGCAACAGCGTTGTCTGAAGGTGAATCGGCTGCGCTGGCACTCGAGTTGGTGAAAATCAATCTCAAACAGACTAGGGGACAGCGATTATATGCCAGGGAAGAATTTGATAGAGAAAAAGAAAGGAGGCAGTTTTCTCAAGTTGTAAATGACTTCAGTTTACAGAAACCAGTACAGCTGGTTCCCCGCTTCAATGAGGCAGAGCCTAAACAATTTTTCGAAACTTTTGAAAATCAGGCTCGAGCCTTGAGGTGGCCGGAACAGCACTGGGCGTCTTTGATGCATAAAACTTTTCTTGATAAGGCACAGGAATTTACATCAGTGTTAAATGACACTGATTTTACCAATTACATAGTCGTGAAGACCACAGTTCTTGGAGCATACCAGTGCATTCCGGCTAAGTATAGGAAGTCATTAAAGTTAGGCAGATGACAGCCTGGTCAATCTCTGGTTGATTTTGTGCACCAGCAGACTAAAGCCTTTACCAGCTGGTATAAAGCAAGTGGTGTCGCCACCCTTGATGATCTTGTGCAGCTTCTCTTAGTAGATAACCTGCTGGAGACCAGAGGTTAGAGTCTTTCTGCAGGATCGTGTCTTAACCACTGCATTGGAGGCAGCCAGGTTGGCTGATACCTTCGAAACCAACCGTTCCTTGTCCGAGCGGTCCCATCTCTCTTTTCAACAGCCTGGCACGAGCAGAGATGAAGTGCCAGCCAGAAGGAGAACGTCTGTCAGCTAACTAAGTCACCTGGTGAGACATGCTACTCAACTTATGGTCAACTTGGTGAGCGACAAACCACTCAACATGGTTTAACTCTACAACAGTATCAAGAGCAACACCAGTTACAATGTCAGCAGGGAGCTAAGGCCAAGCCTGTCGCCTGTTACCTGCCCGTCTACCCTTGTCATTTCCATACTAGAGCTGGTTGAGCACAGTTGTCCATTCTGTCTCCAGGCTGTGTCTTGGCCTTGCCAAGACACAGCCTGGAGACAGAATGTATGTGTTGTACACATACATTTTCCAACTGTATATAGTGTACATAGCTGTAAATATCCACATTGCACTTGGTGAAGGAAAATATATTTCAAAGTCATTCAGCTGTATTTGTTCTGCTCCTTGCTCCCCTTTACATCCAGGATAACAGGCCTTATTGTCCCTGGGTTGTAATAGTTTGTAAACTAAATTTCCACCAAGGCTGGAGAAATGTTTTTTCACCAAGGGGGTGGAGCATTTTTCCCTGTAATAATGTACTAAAAAAATAGGATACCTTGATCAATACATAAGATCCACTTAGTAGTGTATTACTCATAAAGCTGATAGTGAAACACAAGTTATCTTTTCCATGAGAACATCTCATGAAAGTAGTGGGCAAGGGAAGAAAGGCAGAGAGATGAGCAGATTTTTGTGGTCAGCTCAGAAAGATGGTCAGAGAGGCAGAGGTAGGAACATATTTTTGAGAAATTGTTAGAAGGCACCAGAGACAGGTGACCATTCCACTAACTCATTAGTGGAGTGGTCAAAGGTAGTGCCCAGTAAGGTCTGGAACTAATTTTTTGGGTAGATAAAAGACAGTGACTTGTGTCAATGTATCTTATAATTATTAAAATTTATTTTTACAAATAAAACTTACAAAAGACTAGATTAATTCTTTCTGGGATCATAAAATTACATCTTTCCCTTATTTTTTTCCTATTTTCTGGGTACAGCTCTTTGAAGAAGTGAAAACATTCACCTAAGATCATCTTTCTAGATTACCTCTTCTTTTAATACCATGTTTATCATGTATTTTCTTGAGTTAAGTCTAATCAGTATCTTAGAAAGAATAAAGATTACTTATTTCTTTGACATAATATTACCTGAATTCATTAAATAAAGGACTTAATGCAAAATTTGCATAGAAAATAGTGATAATGTATATACAAGGTAGGGGTTTTGATCCAGGTCACAGACCGGGCCGCGGGGGCGTTGACCCCCGGAACTCTCTCCAGGTAAACTCCAGGTAAACCTCTGCATTGTTTGTATAAAATACAAGTGTGTCTTATTACCAGGATAATTTTAATTGTGTCTTGTTTTTACTTACCTCTGAGAATATCTCCATTCTTGGATGGCTCTAATCAGCAACTTGGGATGAACAAATAACTATCTATTTCATTTCTCACCATATTCGCTGCTTATGTTTATATCTTAGCACTGAGAAATAAACAAAATGTATCAAAAAACTGAGGTCAAGGAGCAAAATATAAATAGAGGAAGACACGCAGGTCAACCAAAGACGATACGTAGGTCAACCAACCAAACAAGATACGTAGGTCAACCAACCAAAGAAGATACGCAGGTCAACCAAACAAAAAAGATACGCAGGTCAACCAAACAAAAAAGATACGTAGGTCAACCAAAGAAGATATGCAGGTCAACCATACAAAAAAGATACGCAGGTCAACCAAACATAGAAGATACGCAGGTCAACCAAACAAAAAAGATATGCAGATCAACCAAACAAAAAAGATACGTAGGTCAACCAAACAAAGAAGATACGCAGGTCAACCAAACAAAAAAGATACGTAGGTCAACCAAACAAAGAAGATACGCAGGTCAACCAAACAAAGAAGATACGCAGGTCAACCAAATAAAGAAGATACGCAGGTCAACCAAACAAAAAAGATATGCAGGTCAACCAAACATAGAAGATATGCAGGTCAACCAAACAAAGATGATATGCAGGTCAACCAAACAAAGATGATATGCAGGTCAACCAAAGACAATACACAGGTCAACCAAACAAAGACGATACACAGGTCAACCAAACAAAGATGATACGCAGGTCAACCAAACAAAAAAGATACATAGGTCAACCAAACAAAGAAGACATGCAGGTCAACCAAACAAAGAAAGATACATAGGTGAACTAAACAAAAAAGATATGCAGGTCAACCAAACAAAAAAGATATGCAGGTCAACCAAACAAAAAAGATATGCAGGTCAACCAAACAAAGAAAGATACACAGGTCAACCAAACAAAGATGATACGCAGGTCAACCAAACAAAAAAGATACATAGGTGAACTAAACAAAAAAGATATGCAGGTCAACCAAACAAAGAAAGATACACAGGTCAACCAAACAAAAAAGATATGCAGGTCAACCAAACAAAAAAGATACACAGGTCAACCAAACAAAGAAGACATGCAGGTCAACCATACAAAAAAGATATGCAGGTCAACCAAACATAGAAGATATGCAGGTCAACCAAACAAAAAAGATACACAGGTCAACCAAACAAAGAAGATACACAGGTCAACCAAAGACAATAAGCAGGTCAACCAAACAAAAAAGATACACAGCTCAACCAAACAAAGAAGATACGCAAGTCAACCAAAGAAGATACGCAGGTCAACCAAACAAAGAAGATATGCAGGTCAACCAAACAAAAAAGATACACAGGTCAACCAAACAAAGAAGATACACAGGTCAACCAAAGATGATATGCAGGTCAACCAAACAAAGACAATATGCAGGTCAACCAGAGATGATACGCAGGTCAACCAAAGATGATACGCAGGTCAACCAAAGATGATACGCAGGTCAACCAAACAAAGATGATATGCAGGTAAACCAAACAATGATACGCAGGTCAACCAAACAAAAAGGATACATAGGTCAACCAAATAAAAAAGATACGCAGGTCAACCAAACAAAAAAGATACGCAGGTGAACCAAATAAAAAAAGATACACAGGTCAACCAAACCAAGACGATACACAGGTCAACCAAACAAACACGATACACAGGTCAACCAAACAATGACGATATGCAGGTCGACCAAACAAAGATGCACAGGTCAACCAAACAAAGAAGATACACAGGTCAACCAAACAAAGAAGATACACAGGTCAACCAAACAAAGAAGATACACAGGTCAACCAAAGACAATACGCAGGTCAACCTAAGATGATACGCAGGTCAACCAAACAAAGATAATATGCAGGTCAACGAAACAAAGACGATACATAGGTCAACCAAACAAAAAAGTTATGCAGGTCAACCAAAAAAGATACACAGCTCAATCAAAGACGATACTCAGGCCAACCAAAGACGATACGCAAGTCAACCAAACAAAGACGATACGCATGTCAACCAAACAAAGATGATACGCAGGTCAACCAAACAAAGATGATACGCAGGTCAACCAAACAAAGACGATATGCAGGTCAACAAAACAAAAAAGATACACAGGTCAACCAAACATAGACGATATGCAGGTCAACCAAACAAAAAAGATATGTAGGTCAACCAAACAAAAAAGATATGTAGGTCAACCAAACAAAGAAGATACACAGGTCAACCAAACAAAGAAGATACACAGGTCAACCAAAGACGATATGCAGGTCAACCAAACAAAGACGATATGCAGGTCAACCAAACAAAAAAGATACACAGGTCAACCAAACAGAAGATATGCAGGTCAACCAAACAAAAAAGATACGCAGGTCAAGCAAACAAAGAAGATATGCAGGTCAAACAAATAAGATACACAAGTCAACCAAATAAGATATGCAGACCAACCAAACAATGATGATACGTAGGTCAACTAAAGACAGAAGATACTGTGGAAAATAATTATGTTCCGAAAAAATCCAGCGTATTTTTTATGAAAATTAGTGTAATTTGATAAATTAGTGTAATTTGACAAAAATTAATTCGTAAATGAAAAAGAATTGAGAGGAAAGCTCTGCACCTGCGCTGAGGAGCAGGGAGGAGACACCAATGTTTTTTTAATGTGATACAAGCACACTAGTGAAATGCGCATAATTTTCATCGCTCTAGGGGTTATATTAGGCTTAAAACCTCTCAAATAGAAGCCGAAATTGTTGGATGTGCAGTCCTGCATAATTTGAGCATTAAGCAGATGGACAGGATAGCTCCAGGAACCTCAGATAAACTATCTAAATTATGTTTGTAATTCTGGCCAGTATTATCATCATAAATTTGGGTAGAGGGGGGTTCTGTACATGACACACAGAAATCTCCAGACTAATTGGTGAGTGTTATGATTATAAATTCTCCTTCTGTTATATAAATGTGCATATGTAATCATTTATTAATTTAATATACAGTCCACGAATTTATATTAAAATTTACCAGAATTCCTGGTGATGTACATTTCATTTGCAATTAATATAGGTCTAAAGCAACTAGTGGAGAGATAGATTTTGGTAGGTATCGAAGGGGGACATCTTTTGCGACCTAGGTGTCCTAAAAATTCCTACTTGTCTCTGTAACTTTGATAAATAATAATTATCTTTGTTACCATTTACTGGTATGTATCTAATGAGATACATCCAGGTAAATTTAATTTTCCACAGATACGTAGGGTAACCAAAGAAAGTAGTCTTGCTTACCTTAGCACATTTTATTTACTTTGTATTTATACCTTTATACTGTTTTCTTAAAACTGTCTCTTTTATTAGCCATTTTTACTACTAATTTTAGTATTTTACCAAGTCTTTTAAATATTACTATATATTTACCAGTTAAAGAATTACAAGATATGGAACAAGTCTACCCTCGGAGTGTTGGTGGAACAAGTCTACCCTCGGAGTGTTGGTGGAACAAGTCTACCCTCGGAGTGTTGGTGGAACAAGTCTACCCTCGGAGTGTTGGTGGAACAAGTCTACCCTCGGAGTGTTGGTGGAACAAGTCTACCCTCGGAGTGTTGGTGGAACAAGTCTACCCTCGGAGTGTTGGTGGAACAAGTCTACCCTCGGAGTGTTGGTGGAACAAGTCTACCCTCGGAGTGTTGGTGGAACAAGTCTACCCTCGGAGTGTTGGTGGAACAAGTCTACCCTCGGAGTGTTGGTGGAACAAGTCTACCCTCGGAGTGTTGGTGGAACAAGTCTACCCTCGGAGTGTTGGTGGAACAAGTCTACCCTCGGAGTGTTGGTGGAACAAGTCTACCCTCGGAGTGTTGGTGGAACAAGTCTACCCTCGGAGTGTTGGTGGAACAAGTCTACCATCGGAGTGTTGGTGGAACAAGTCTACCATCGGAGTGTTGGTGGAACAAGTCTACCATCGGAGTGTTGGTGGAACAAGTCTACCATCGGAGTGTTGGTGGAACAAGTCTACCCTCGGAGTGTTGGTGGAACAAGTCTACCCTCGGAGTGTTGGTGGAACAAGTCTACCCTCGGAGTGTTGGTGGAACAAGTCTACCCTCGGAGTGTTGGTGGAACAAGTCTACCCTCAGAGTGTTGGTAGAACAAGTCTACCCTCGGAGTGTTGGTGGAACAAGTCTACCCTCGGAGTGTTGGTGGAACACGTCTACCATCGGAGTGTTGGTGGAACAAGTCTACCATCGAAGTGTTGGTGGAACAAGTCTACCCTCGGAATGTTGGTGGAACAAGTCTACCCTCGGAATGTTGGTGGAACAAGTCTACCCTCGGAATGTTGGTGGAACAAGTCTGCCCTCGGAGTGTTGGTGGAACAAGTCTACCCTCGGAGTGTTGGTGGAACAAGTCTACCCTCGGAGTGTTGGTGGAACAAGTCTACCCTCGGAGTGTTGGTGGAACAAGTCTACCCTCGGAGTGTTGGTGGAACAAGTCTACCCTCAGAGTATTGGTGGAACAAGTCTACCCTCAGAGTGTTGGTGGAACAAGTCTACCCTCGGAGTGTTGGTGGAACAAGTCTACCCTCGGAGTATTGGTGGAACAAATCTACCCTCGGAGTGTTGGTGGAACAAGTCTACCCTCGGAGTGTTGGTGGAACAAGTCTACCCTCGGAGTGTTAAGAACATAAGAAAGAAGGAACACTGCAGCAGGCCTATTGGCCCATGCGAGGCAGGGCCAAGTCTCCTACCGGCTTAAGCCAATGCCCCAACCTAATAAGGCCAGGTCACATTCACTAAGGAAGGTACACGGCAACTGATCTAGTAGCACATGCTAGTCAGGTCCAACTCACACCCACCCACACCCACTCATGTATTTATCTAACCTATTTTTAAAACTACACAACGTTTTAGCCTCTATAACTTTACTCAGGAGTTTGTTCCACTCATCCACAACTATTACAAAACCAGTGCTTTCCTATATCCTTCCTGAATCTGAATTTTTCCAACTTAAAACCATTGCTATAAGTCCTGTCTAGGCTAGACATGCTATTTACATCCCCTTTATTTATTCCTGTCTTCCACTTATACACCTCGATCATATCCCCCTCAATTCTACGCCTTTCTAGAGAGTGCAGATTCAGGGCCCTCAGTCTATCCTCATAGGGAAGATTTCTGATGCATGGGATCAACTTTGTCATCCTCCTTTGTATGTTTTCCAGAGCAGTTATATCCATTCTGTAATACAGTAACCAAAACTGTGCAGCATAATCTAAATGAGGCCTAACCAACGATATATAGAGTTGAAGAACAACCTGAGGACTCCTATTATTTATGCTTCTTGATATGAAGCCAAGGATTCTGTTAGCTTTATTGTGAACACTTATGCACTGTTGTCTTGGTTTCAGATTACTGCTAACCAGAACTCCCAAATCCTTTTGGGAGTTCACCTCAACTAAATGTGGATTAAGTTCCACATTTAGTTGATGTGTGGCATGGTTATTTTCCTGTCCAATGTTTAGAACTTTGCATTTGTCTATATTAAACTGCATCTGCCACTTCTCCAACCACTGCATTAGTCTATTCAAATCTTCCTGGAGTGCTCTGATGTCCTCATCAGAATGAATTCGATGGCCTATTTTGGTGTCATCGGCAAACTTGCTTATGTCGCTCTTTATGTCCCCATCTACGTCGTTTATGTAGATTGTGAACAACAAGGGGCCCAACACTGACCCCTGTGGAACACCACTCGTGACGCTTCCCCACTCTGATTTCTCTCCATTTATGCAAACTCTCTGCTGCCTATTTGTCAACCATGCCTCTATCCAGGAAAAAATTTCTCCTATTCCATGTGCCTTAATTTTCCTCAATAGACTCTGATGTAGACCCTGTCAAAAGCCTTACTGAAGCCCATATACACTATCATATGCATTACCATTACCTACCTCCTCAAATGCCTTAGTGAAAAAAGTTAATAAATTCCTAAGGCAGGAACGCCCCTTTGTAAAACCATGCTGAAATTCGTTGATTAATTTATCCTTTTCAAGATGGCTATGAACTGCCTTGGCAATTACTGATTCCATAAATTTTCCCACTATGGAGGTTAGGCTTATTGGTCTATAGTTTGAAGCTAAGGACCTGTCACCTGCTTTGAAAATAGGTATCACATTTGCCATTTTCCACTTATCTGGCACCATGCCAGTTTGTAGTGCTATGTTGAAAGGATTAGCCAAAGGTTTGCTAAGTTCCTCTTTATATTCCTTTAGAACCCTTGTGTACAGTTCATCATTATTATTATTATAATCAAGGGGGAAGCGCTAAACCCGGAGGATTATACAGCGCCTGGGGGGGGGATGTGGAAGGCATTCAGGCTTAATTCGGGGAACTGGAGCACAGATCCAATTCCCTAAATCAAGAGCCCCTCACCAACATCAAGGAACCTTCCTTGAGGGGTACAGTTCATCAGGGCCTGGGGATTTGTTAGGTTTTAATTTATCTATTTGCCTAAGGACCATATCACTTGTGACCCTAATCACACACAGTTTATTATCGTCCTGTTCTATATAATTTATCATTTCTGGAATATCGCTAGCATCTTCCTGTGTAAAAACTGAGAGGAAGTATGTGTTAAAAATTCTACACATTTCCTTATCACTGTCCGTAAGTTGACCCGAGTAACTTTTGAGTGGGCCTATCTTGTCCCTGATCTTCTGCATACCTGAAAGAATCCTTTTGGGTTAGTCTTCGATTCTCTTGCAACTTTAACCTCATAATCTCTTTTTGTTTTCTTATTCCCTTTTTTTATTTCTCTCTTTAACTGAATATATGAATTGTTGGTGGAACAAGTCTACCCTTGGAGTGTTGGTGGAACAAGTCTACCCTCGGAGTGTTGGCGGAACAAGTCTACCCTCGGAGTGTTGGTGGCAGATCTTGCAGAGTCAGAATCTCAAGAATTACATGTTTCTTCCTTACTTTCTTCAGAATTAGCTCATGATATAAAGTTGGACCAGCAGTGAGGAATAAACCTCTTGTAAGAAAGAAATTTTTTGAAACATGTCAGGTGAAAGTCACAAGACTGGAGTAGAGAGGGGGGCGAGGGACCCCGTGGCTACAGCTCTCGCTTCACACATGGAGGGCCCGGGTTCGATTCCCGGCGGGGTGGAAACATTTCGACGTGTTTCCTTACACCTGTTGTCCTGTTCACCTAGCAGCAAGTAGGTACCTGGGTGTTAGTCGACTGGTGTGGGTCGCATCCTGGGGGACAAGACTGAGGACCACAATGGAAATAAGTTAGACAGTCCTCGATGACGCACTGACTTTCTTGGGTTATCCTGGGTGACTAACCATCCAGGGTTAAAAATCCGAAGAAAATCTTATCTTTGGTTGAGGGTATGTGGGGCACGAGTGGTGGTCATGGGATGGGAATGAGTGTGTATGGAGGTAATATAGGTATGGGTTTTTGATCCGAGGAATTGGGGCAGATGAGGCTGATGGGTGCTCCTGATCTGAGGAATTGGAGCAGAGATGTTAAGTGGGGCTGCTGAGGGGTAGGAGTGGGTAAGAGTGGAGGGTAGATCTTGATCCAAAGAAATGAAGCAGAGATGGTGAGGTGAGTGGTGGGTGTTGGTGGTAGGGGGGAGAGAGGCTGGTGGGGAATTGGGAGGCTGGTGTGGGGACGGGAGTTGCTGGTAGGGGGACGGGAGAGGCTGGTCGAGGGATGGGAGGGGATGGAAAGCCGGGTGGGGGAGAGAGAGCCTGGTGAGGGGTGGGAGAGCCTGGTGAGGGGTGGGAGAGCCTGGTGAGGGGTGGGAGAGCCTGGTGAGGGGTGGGAGAGCCTGGTGAGGGGTGGGAGAGCCTGGTGAGGGGTGGGAGAGCCTGGTGGGGGTGGGAGAGCCTGGTTAGGGGTGGGAGAGCCTGGTGAGGGGTGGGAGAGCCTGGTGAGGGGTGGGAGAGCCTAGTGGGGGTGGGAGAGCCTGGAGGGGCTGGAGAGCCTGGTGAGGGGTGGGAGAGCCTTGTGGGGGTGCGAGAACCTGGTGAGGGGTGGGAGAACCTGGTGAGGGGTGGGAGAACCTGGTGGGGGTGGGAGAGCCTGAAGGGGCTGGAGAGCCTGGTGAGGGGTGGGAGAGCCTGGTGAGGGGTGGGAGAGCCTGGTTAGGGGTGGGAGAGCCTGGTGAGGGGTGGGAGAGCCTGGTGGGGGTGGGAGAGCCTAGTGGGGGTGGGAGAGCCTGGTTAGGGGTGGGAGAGCCTGGTGAGGGGGAGCCTGGTGAGGGGGAGCCTGGTGAGGGGGAGCCTGGTGAGGGGGAGCCTGGTGAGGGGGAGCCTGGTGAGGGGGAGCCTGGTGCGGGGGAGCCTGGTGAGGGGGAGCCTGGTGCGGGGGAGCCTGGTGGAGGGGATTAGAGAGGCTGGTGGGATAGTTGGCACTAGTCTTCGAGTGCCAGTTGGTGTCATTGTTTTAAAATACACAAATGGCTGCACAATATCATACAGGAGACAACATAGGAAGAACTTATAGCCATAAATGAAACTGAAAAAAAATAGAATACTTCTTTTCTTATAAGCAATCAAGCATAAAAACAACATCCAGTATCGGACTCCACTTAAACGAGACAGAACTTACACACATGACAGCAAAGAAATGTGTGAGATACTGAAGTACCAATTTGACTCAGTGTTTAGTAAGCCATTAATCTGATGACGGGTCGATAATCTAAAAGAACTTTTTTGACACTCAAAATTTGGTTAATTCAAGAATTTCTGACATTATCCTAACACCACAGGACTTTGAAAAAGCAATATATAACATGCCCATGCACTCTGCCCCAGGCCCAGACTCGTGTTCATCAAGAACTGCAAGAAACCCCTTTCACGTCCCTTAAATATTCTATGGAGAGAAAGCATGGACACAGGTGTCATCCTAGTCACTAAATTCAAATTCAAATGTTTATTTCCTTGTAAAGCTTATAATGTGTGGTTTACATGTCGTAAGATTTTAATTTCAAAGATGGCCACTATCGTGCCTGGGCACTTCGGCCAGACTAATACTAATTCTTATGCTATTTTGATATAGGTTATATTTGAGCATATTATTAGATACGTAATTAGATACATTCCCAGTTAGGTACATACATAATTAGGTTTAAAATAGTTAGGTAATACAAATCATATAATATTACAAATGGTAGATTTTGTAATGGGATTCAATATGTCTTGGCATCATACATTGTTTCTATTAAACAACATACACAGCCCCACTCCACAAAAGTGGAAGTAAAACAAATGCAAAGAATTAGACTTATAGCACTTACGTCTCACATTATAAACATCTTAGAAAGGGTTCTAAGTATGAAACAGTTCTAAGTATGAAAGATCACCATCTTCTTATACACCCATCAGTTACACAACCCAGGGAAACCAAGGTTTCGAGCAGGTCGCTCCTGCCTCTCACAACTACTGGACCACCACAACATGGTCTTGGATGCTCTGGATGATGAACAAAATGCAGATGTAGTATACACAGTCTTTGTGAAAGCCTTCGATAAATGTACTCATGATGTATTAGCGCACAAAATGCGTGATAAAGGAATAACAGGAAAAGTGGTTGGATGGATCTGTAATTTCCTAACAAACAGAACACAGAGTAATAGTAAAATCAGTAAAGTTAGGGGTGGTTACAGTGAAAAGCTCTGTTCCACAAGGCACAGTAGTACTCGCTCCCATCCTGTTCCTCATCCTCACGTCTGACAAAGATGTAAGCCACGGCATTGTGTCCTTCTTTTGCTGATGATCCCCGAATTTATACAAGTGTCATCCATCGAAGACTGAAAATCTCCAGGCAGACATAAAACGAATCTTTAAATGGGCCGCAGACAACAATACGAAGTTCAATGAAGGCATTTTTTTATTACTCCGCTATGGAAAAGGAGGAATAAAAGCTGTCTCCGATTATAAAATAAATTTCAACCACACAACCGAGCAAAAATCTAATGTGAAACACCTGAGAGTGATAATGTCAGAGAATCTCACTTAGAGCATAATGTATCTACCACATCTGCTAGAAAAATGATAGGATGGATAAGAACCTTCAAAACAAGAGATGCCAAGTCAATGGTTATTCTCTTCATATTGCGTGTCCTCGCTAGGCTGGAATGTTGTTGTACACTAACAGCCCTTCTCAAGGAAGATGAAATGGCCTAAATTACTGGGAATGGTTGAGGTCCTTTCATTTGTACTCCCTGGAATGCAGGCGAGAAAGATGCACGATACTATACACTTGGAAAATCCTAGAAGGACTAGTCCCAAATCTGCACACGAAAATCACTCCCTGCGAAAGCAAAGACTCGGCAGATGCAACATCTCCCCCCCCCCCAATGAAAAGCAGCGGCGCCACGAGTACGCCGAGAAAACACAATAAGTGTTAAGGGTCCAAGACCTCCCAACATACAAAGAGGATTACCAATAGACCCCTGGTTGGCTTTAATAAGCTGGACAGGCACCTAAAATCAGTACCTGACCAGCCGGGCTATGGTTCGAAAGTCGGTTTACGTGTGGCCAGCAGTAATAGCCTGGTTGATCAAGCCCAGATCCACCAAGAGGCCTGGTCATGGACCAGGCCGCGGGGGCATTGACCCCAGAAATCCCTTTCCCTCCGGGTATAGTATAGTGGTGAGACTGCCTTGCTGGCCACACACCTGTGGCGAGCTGAACACTATTTTTGAGAGCAGCGAGAACAGGGAAAACTCCAGTAGGTAAACTCTGGGAACTCATCAAAGGTATATCAAAGGAGGAAGACTACGTACTTGAGCCAATGTTTAATGCTGTTAACACAGCATTATTCTAGATGATTTCTAGAACTATCAGCAACTATCAGTCAGCAATCCAGGTGCCCTGGGTCGCCGGCAAATAAACATCGTTTCAACTTGAATTACAGTGTTGCTAGCTGGATCATGTTTACCACCTCCCAGAATTATTTGTCCTTTGAAATGTCAAACCTTTGCCCGTGTAACCCAGCCATCCTCCTTTCCAGCCCGTGTAACCCAGCCATCTTCCTTTCCAGCCCATATAACCCAGCCATCCTCCTCTCCAGCCCGTGTAACCCAGCCATCCTCCTCTCCAGCCCATATAACCCAGCCATCCTCCTCTCCAGCCCGTGTAACCCAGCCATCCTCCTCTCCAGCCCATATAACCCAGCCATCCTCCTCTCCAGCCCATATAACCCAGCCATCCTCCTCTCCAGCCCATATAACCCAGCCATCTTCCTCTCCAGCCCATATAACCCAGCCATCCTCCTCTCCAGCCCATATAACCCAGCCATCCTCCTCTCCAGCCCGTGTAACCCAGCCATCCTCCCCTCCAGCCCGTGTAACCTAGCCATCCTCCTCTCCAGCCCGTGTAACCCAGCCATCCTCCTCTCCAGCCCGTGTAACCCAGCCATCCTCCTCTCCAGCCCGTGTAACCCAGCCATCCTCCTCTCCAGCCCGTGTAACCCAGCCATCCTCCTCTCCAGCCCGTGTAACCCAGCCATCCTCCTCTCCAGCCCGTGTAACCCAGCCATCCTCTTCTCCAGCCCGTGTAACCCAGCCATTCTCCTCTCCAGCCCGTGTAACCCAGCCATCCTCCTCTCCAGCCCGTGTAACCCAGCCATCCTCCTTCCCAGCCATCCTCCTCCCCAGTCCGTGTAACCCAGCCATCCTCCATCCCAGCCCGTGTAACCCAGCCATCCTCCTCTCCAGCCCGTGTAACCCAGCCATCCTCCTCTCCAGCCCGTGTAACCCAGCCATCCTCCTCTCCAGCCCATATAACCCAGCCATCTTCCTCTCCAGCCCGTGTAACCCAGCCATCCTTCCCTCCAGCCCATATAACCCAGCCATCCTTCTCTCCAGCCCGTGTAACCCAGCCATCCTCCTCTCCAGCCCGTGTAACCCAGCCATCCTCCTTCCCAGCCATCCTCCTCCCCAGTCCGTGTAACCCAGCCATCCTCCATCCCAGCCCGTGTAACCCAGCCATCCTCCTCTCCAGCCCATGTAACCCAGCCATCCTCCTCTCCAGCCCGTGTAACCCAGCCATCCTCCTTCCCAGCCAATGTAACCCAGCCATCCTCCTCCCCAGTCCGTGTAACCCAGCCATCCTCCTCAGCCCGTGTAACCCAGCCATCCTCCTCTCCGGCCCGTGTAACCCAGCCATCCTCCTCTCCAGCCCATGTAACCCAGCCATCCTCCTCCCCAGTCCGTGTAACCCAGCCATCCTCCTTCCCAGCCCGTGTAACCCAGCCATCCTCCTCCCCAGTCCGTGTAACCCAGCCATCCTCCTCTCCAGCCCGTGTAACCCAGCCATCCTCCTCTCCAGCCCGTGTAACCCAGCCATCCTCCTCTCCAGCCCGTGTAACCCAGCCATCCTCCTCTCCAGCCCATGTAACCCATCCATCCTCCTCCCCAGTCCATATAACCCAGCCATCCTCCTCCCCCACCCTAGCCCGCGTAACCCAGCCATCCTTCTCCCCAGCCCGTGTAACCCAATCATCCTCCTACTCCCAGGCCTGTGTAACCCAATCATCATACTCCTCCCCAGCCTGTGTAACCCAACCATCCTCATCCTTCCCAGCCCGTGTAACCCAGCCATCTTCTCCAGCCCATGTAGCCCAGCTGTCTTTCCCCGCTCGTGTAACCCAGCCATTCTCCTCAAAAGCCCGTGTAACCCAGCCATTCTCCTCACCAGCCCGTGTAACCCAGCCATCCTCCTTCCCAGCCCGTGTAACCCAGCCATCCTCCTCACCAGCCCGTGTAACCCAGCCATCCTCCTTCCCAGCCCGTGTAACCTAGCCATCCTCCTCACCAGCCCGTGTGACCCAGCCATCCTCCTTCCCAGCCAGTGTGACACAGCCATCCTTCTCACCAGCCCGTGTAGCCCAGCCATCCTCCTTCCCAGCCCGTGTTACCCAGCCATCCTCCTCTCCAGCCCGTGTAACCCAGCCATCCACCACTGACAACACTGTAGCAGTACAAGCTAACGTTATGTACATTATAACAGTACATTAATACGATCAATTGGTCAAGTCTACCTATGGTGTCAGTAGTTGTGCTAATATAACAAGGAGAGAAACTAGTTCCTGCAAGTACTTAATAAACGTGGGTAAGATTTTTTACATGCTTGAGATGAGTCTTGGCAGCACTAACCTAGCACTGGTTCATGAGTCTTGGCAGCACTAACCTAGCACTGGTTCATGAGTCTTGGCAGCACTAACCTAGCACTGGTTCATGAGTCTTGGCAGCACTAACCTAGCACTGGTTCATGAGTCTTGGCAGCACTAACCTAGCACTGGTTCATGAGTCTTGAGAACACTAACCTAGCACTGGTTCATGAGTCTTGGCAGCACTAACCTAGCACTGGTTCATGAGTCTTGGCAGCACTTACCTAGCACTGGTTCATGAGTCTTGGCAGCACTAACCTAGCACTGGTTCATGAGTCTTGGCAGCACTTACCTAGCACTGGTTCATGAGTCTTGGCAGCACTTACCTAGCACTGGTTCATGAGTCTTGGCAGCACTAACCTAGCACTGGTTCATGAGTCTTGGCAGCACTAACCTAGCACTGATTCATGAGTCTTGAGAACACTAACCTAGCACTGGTTCATGAGTCTTGGCAGCACTTACCTAGCACTGGTTCATGAGTCTTGGCAGCACTAACCTAGCACTGGTTCATGAGTCTTGGCAGCACTTACCTAGCACTGGTTCATTCTCCACTGTGAAGTCCGTAATCTGCACATCTTTTATAACAGTTGACACAGCCCTGGAGTGAACCCTGGAACATAATTTAGATTAGAGGTACTGTATTATACATATACTAAGGAAGAATAATATATTACAACTACTGTAGTGTATACAGTAAGCATCGACCATCCCCACCACCACAACTTGTAACATTAATGTATTACAGAAAATACATTGTAAGTCTAAAGTTCACATTGGTAATCTATTTCCCCAAAGAAACACAATGGAATAATACATTCTCGAGCCATAATATGTCATGTCTGATTTCAGTTGTTTTTTAACTAAGACTTTGTGTCCAATGTTACAAAAAGAAATTTTGTGTTGTTGGAATATACAATTAAAGACTGCAGGTAACTCCAAGTAGTTCTTGAGTGAATCCGTTTACGTAGTCAGCCTATAACGGCTGTCTCTCTCGTAAGAAGTAGTTGGATCAAAGACAGGTCTAGTTATCCTTTGGTAGTAATACCATCATTATAGAGATTTGGGATTATAACTAGGAAGCAGTGATCCCACAAGATAAAATTTAATATCTTTTATATAAAAGTGTCTAAAAAGATTAACATTACATGGAGTGTGATATAAAGCTTTTCTCTCTCTCGTTGAGTAATAGAGAATAGTACTGTTGGTACTCTAGTGCTGAAGGCACTTGACTTACAGTACAACTTGGAGAATACTTTACTACCATGATATTCTCATACATACAAGTCTTACATAATTTATATATATTCAAGTTTCAGTAATTACAAGTACAAGTAATGCCTTGACGTGGCTAAACTCGTAATGAAGCCAAAACAAGATTTATCATAATACTTCAAATAACATCGTTTCAACCAGAGTTACCTACAAAGCAAGAGCTTACACAAAGATATATGTAGAAACATCAGAATATAACAATCACAACGGATCAGGAACAAAGATAAATTTATTAAACCCAACAGAGATCTTCAATAAAATCTATTGAACATTAAAATGGTATAAAATACCGAGAGGTTGTTAGGTAAGACACATATGCAACAGTTAGGTATCTTTATTATGAAACGTTTCGCCTACACAGTAGGCTTCTTCAGTCAAGTACAGAAAAGTTGATAGAAGCAGAAGATAGTTGAAGACGATGTAATCAGTCCATCATATTGTTTCATACTATGGAACAATGCTCTTCTCCTGACCACCTCAAAACTTTAAGGGTGATGGACTGATTACATCGTCTTCAAGTATCTTCTGCTTCTATCAACTTTTCTGTACTTGACTGAAGAAGCCTACTGTGTAGGCGAAACGTTTCATAATAAAGATACCTAACTGTTGCATATGTGTCTTACCTAACAATAAAATCTATGCAAGTCGTACCACTCCCTTCATGCCGAATATAAGTTCGGCCCAACACAATTCTGGACTACTGTAATATGTAGATATCATACAGTTAAATCCAAACTTTACTTTAGAATGTCATAAAGATACAACCTTAGTCAATATCAAAATCACTATGGCTGGGAATAACTCTGTTCTTCACTGATACTCAGAGTAGCAAGAAACAGGTTCCGGGTCGCCAACGCAACCTTTTTCCACCCAAAACTCCGAGTCTAATCAAACATTCAGAGGAGAGGGAGATGTTTCCTGGGCTAGAGACAGACAGGGACTGACCCAGGCAACGCCTCCAAAACCTTACATCAAGGCGATGCACGGGACACCCCGGAGAGACGGACTGACCCTAACAATCTTACGGTAGTCAGCAAAGGCCGTTTCCAACATAATTCAACAAAAACACATCCTACCTATTTACATAGCTAATAATATAGGGTCAGATAATAATACAAGGCAAAATATCTTCATTTTAGCTACTAATGAAGATATCAGCAATATAATATTAAGTGAAAAGGGAAATTATATACATATAATAATAATTATAGATCTTGGGTCCCATACAGGGGATGCAACATCCAATATTTTACATTCTTCTCCATTCCCTTTCATTTACAAAGAGTATTAAACATTAATTAATGTATACATGTTAATTACTAACTACAGCAGTGCTTCAATACTTTATATTCTTTACATAAGTTCTACCTCCTCACTCTTATGGAGTGAGGGGTGACACCTCACCCACTGACTTGTCTACTACACCTCACCAGTGGTGGCAGATACCATGGAACTTATTTATTAAATCTATATTTTTAACCAGTCTCTGCTAAACAAGTGTGAGCTCTTTTTACAGGCACAGAATGAACATAGTGTGAATACATTTAGTCTGAAACAGAAAAAAATCATCCGAATTCTTAAGGCAATTGGTAACCATAATAACTCAGCTGTCTGAGGTGTAAGTCACTTATTCGTAAATAATTAATTGCTTCCAACATGCTATTAAATACCATAAGTGCGAAACATAAGTCAAAACATTGTATGTTGGGATCCTACTGTAACAGTAACAGCAAGAGCAGAGTCCAGGGTTCACCCAGACTCATTCTACTCTAGCTACTACTGAGGCAAAGGCTGAAAGGGCACTGAGCATGGAAAAAAGTATGCAAGGCAAAGAATGCAAGAGAAAATGAGAGAGAGAAGAACAACAAACTAATGTGAATGGGTAACAGGCTGAACAGCAATTTGAAAATTACAACATCGAAGCTAAATCTGAATGAAATTTGATGTACAGCCACATCAAAAAGAAGACAACGGTATAGGACCAAACAATATGGATGAGGACAGAGAAGCTCACAAGAAGTGACCAGAAAGTCCGTGAGGAACTCAACTAAAGATTTAAGGAGGAATTTTTGAGGGGAATATAGACATTATCAGTGTCAAGGAGGAAGAGTGCACCCAGTACTTAACACAATACACACAACAGGAAAAGATGGAAACTAGTAGACTAGATGCCTCAAAGGCAATGAGACTAAGTTTACATGTATGCGTGGGTTCTGTGAGAGGTAGCAGAATCACTGTAAACCAGCAGCAGCACTCCAAGAAGTGGAAGTGGGTTCATAAACGACAACCAACATGGTTCAACACATGGTAAATTTTGTCTTGCAAATCTGCTAAAGTTGTACACTAAGGTAGCAGAAGAAAAACAAGAGAAGGGTAGGTGGTCTGATAAACTACTACCCGGAGGGCATCCCAGAGATGAATGCCCCCGCAGCCCGGTCCACGACCAGGCCTCCTGGTGGATCAGGGCCTGATCAACGAGGCTGTTGCTGCTGGCCGCATGTAGTCCAATGTGCTAACCACAGCCAAGCTGATCCGGCACTGACTTTAGGTATCTGTCCAGCTCCCTCTTGAAGACAACCAGGGATCTATTGGTAATGCCCCTTATGGCTGGTGGGAGACTGTCGAACAGTCTTGGGCCCTGGACACTTATTGTGTTTTCTCTTAGTGTATCAGTGGCGCCCCTACTTTTCACTGGGGTTATGTTGCATCGCCTACCAAGTCTTTTGCTTTCGTAGGGAGTGATTTCTGTGTGCAGATTAGAGACCAGTCCTTCCAGGATCTTCCAGGTATAGATTATGATATATATCTCTCACCAGCACTCCAGTGAGTACATGTCAAGTGCTTCCAGGCGTTCCCAGTAGTTAAGGTGTTTGATGGAACTTATACATGCATTCTCTAGATCTGCAATTTCACCTGCCTTGAATGGGAATGTTGATGTACAGCAGTATTCCAGCCTAGAGAGAACAAGCGGTTTAAAAAGGATCATCACTGGCTTAGCATTTCTTGTCTTGAATGTTCTCATTATCCATCCTATCATTTTCCTCGCAGATGTGATAGAGGCATTGTTGTAGTCTTTGAAGGTGAGGTCGTCGGACATTACTACACCCAGGTCCTTCACATTACTTTTCCGCTCTATTGTGTAATTAGTTTGTAGCATATTCAGTCCTAGTTATTATTTCCTCCATTCTCCATAAAAGAGTAGTTAGAATTTGTCTTCATTGAACATCATACTGTTATCCAGTGGAAAACTTAGTTTATATCTTCTTGGAGATTTGCCGTGTCCTCAATGGATGACACTCATACAGATCCTAGTATCGTCTGCAAAGGATACAGTGCTATGGTTTACATTTCTGTCTATGTCTGATATGAGAATGAGGAACAGGATAGGGGCAAGTACTGTGCTTTGTGGAGCAGAAGGTATCATGAAAGCAACAGGTGAGGGCAACATGACCCAAGTGGCAAATTTTTGGAGAATTGGGTGGTTTGCAAGGGGACAGAAATGTCCTCTCAAAGTAATTTTCAAGGCAGAATCAACTCGAACCATGATCCTGCAGGAGAAAGCACTACAGAGACAAACAAAGAGTACCAGAGTGTGTACCTCAATCGAGATAGAATACAAGAGGAAAGGATGATACTGAAAGAGAGAGTACAAAAACGAGAGGAGGAATGAGAGGAAATGACAAAGATGAGCAGAAGAACCCAGACGCAGGTGGAAGGGCAAACACACCCTCCAAAAACACCCGCAGAAGGACTCCAACCGCAACAACCCCAAGACAACTGAACAATCTAAACTGACACTCGCTGATCCCTCTGTCCCCACCCCCACACCACAAACCCCACCCCTACAGCAACCTCTTATGGGAACTTTGCCCCCACCCCCACTGCAACCCCCCATAGGACAGGGCCAGGGCTCCCGATCCCCCAACCTCAATCTTTTTGCAGGGTCACAGTTTTAGAAAAGAAGGTGAAATTTGGTTCATGAATGCAGATGGAATAATGAATAAATACGAGGAGTTGCATTAAAAAATCAATGAGAAGTCCCCAAACATCACATCAGTCACAGAAACGAAACTGAGACAATAACAGATGCACTCTTCCCACCAGGATATCAGATCCTGAGGAAAGATAGGAGCAAAGGGGGAGGAGGGGTTGCAGTGCTCATAAAAAACCGATGGAGATTTGAGGAAATGGAAGGCATGGACGAGATTGGAAGAAGGGATTACATCGTAGGTACACTTCAGTCTGGGGAACATAAGGTAGTCATTGCAGTGATGTATAATCCACCACAGAACTGCAAGAGGCCAAGAAAGGAATATGAAGAGAGCAACAGAGCAATGGTGGACACAATGGCCAAGGTGGCAAGAAGAGCTCACTCAAGCAGAACAAAGTTACTCATTATGGATGATTTCAACCACAGGGAGATCAACTGAGAAAAACTAGAGCCACATGGGGGTCCCGAAACATGGAGAGCCGAGATGATGGATGTGGTACTGGAAAACCTCATGCATCAACATGTTAAGGACAATACCCGAGAGAGGGGAAAATCAACCAGCAAGACTGGACCTTGTGTTCACCCTGAGCAGTTCAGACATTGAGGACATCACATATGAGAGGCCCCTTGGAGCTAGTAATCACATGGTTGTGTTTTGAATACACAGAGTTACAAGTGGAGAGGGTAACATGAGTTGAATGGGAAAAGCCCAACTATTAAAGGGGGGAGTACACAGGTATGAGGAACTTCTGCAGGTGGTTCAGTGGGACAGAGAATTGGCAGGAAAGTCAGTAATTGAAATGATGGAATTCGTAACAACAAAATTAAAGGAGGCAGAGGAAAGGTTTGTTCCCAAGGACAACAGAAATAATGGGAAGACCAGATCGAGCCCTTGGTTTACCCAAAGGTGTAGGGAGGCAAAAACTAAGTGAGCTAAAGAATGGAAAAAGTACAGAAGGCAAAGAACCCAGGAAAACAAGGAGATTAGTCGAAGAGCCAGAAACGAGTATGCATAGATTGGGAGGGAGGCCCAATGACAGTACAAAAACAACATAGTATCGGAAGTCAAGCCTGACCCAAAACTGCTGTATAGCCACATTAGGAGGAAGACAACAGTCAAAGACCAGGTGATCAGGCTGAGGAAAGAAGGTGGAGAACTCACAAGAAACGATCAAGAGGTATGTGAGGAGCTGAACACGAGATTCAAGGAAGTATTCACAGAAGAGATAGGAAGGGCTCTGGGAAGACAGCACAGAGGGGAACACCAACAGGGAATGTACCAACAAGTGTTGGATGACATACACACAACTGAGGAGGTGGTGCAGAAGCTAAGTGACCTTGACACCTCAAAGGCGATGGGACCGGAAATCTGGTAGGTCCTTAGAGAAGGAGCAGAAATGCTGTGTGTCCCATTAACCACAATCTTCAACACATCCCTTGAAACTGGGGAACTACCTGAGGTACAGAAGACAACAAATGTAGTCCATCTATAAGAAAGGAGACAGAAACGAAGCACTAAACTATAGACCAGTATCTCTGGTATGTATAGTATGCAGTCATGGAGAAGATTATCAGTAGGAGAGTGGTGGAGCACCTGGAATGGAACAAGGTTATAAACGACAGCCAGCACGGATTCATGGAAGGCAAATCCTGTGCCAGAAACCTACTGGAGTTTTATGACAAGGAAACTGAAATAAAACATGAGAGGGAGGGGTGGGTCGATTGCATTTTCTTGAACTGCAAGAAGGCCTTCGACATAGTTTCTCACAAGAGAAGAAGCTAGAGGATCAGGCACGTATAACAGGGAGGGCATTGCAATGGATCAGAGAACACCTGACAGGAAGACAACGAGTCATGGTACGTGATGAGGTATCACAGTGGGTGCCTGTGACGAGCCGGGTAACACAGGGGTCAGTCCTGGGACCAGTGCTATTCTTGGTATATGTGAATGACATGACTAAAGGCATGGACTCAGAAGCGTCCCTGTTTACAGATGATGTGTGGTTAATGAGGAGAATTAAAACAGATGCAGATCAGACAGGTCTACAAAGAGGCTTGGACAAGCTGGACGCGTGGTCCAGCAACTGGCTCCTCGAATTTAACCCCGCCAAATGCAAAGTCATGAAGATTGGGGAAGGACAAAGAAGACTGCAGACACACACACACACACACACACACACACACACACACACACACACACACACACACACACACACACACACACACACACACACACATGGGGCAGGGAGAGAGAGGACCTAGTAGCAATCAAAATTAGGTGAGTACAATTAGATGAGTACACACACAAACGAACACGCATACACACACACAAACAAACACACATACACAAACGAACACACACACACAAACGAACACACAAACGAACACACAAACGAACACAAACACACACGAACACAAACGAACACAAACGAACATACATAAACGAACACAAACACAAGCACAAACAAAAACACACACGAACACACACAAACGAACACACGCACAAACGAACGCACAAACGAACACACATGAACGAACACACACGCAAACGAACACACGCGCAAACGAACACACACGCAAACGAACACACGCGCAAACGAACACACGCGCAAACGAACACACGCGCAAACGAACACACGCGCAAACGAACACACGCGCAAACGAACACACGCGCAAACGAACACACGCGCAAACGAACACACGCGCAAACGAACACACGCGCAAACGAACACACGCGCAAACGAACACACGCGCAAACGAACACACGCGCAAACGAACACACGCGCAAACGAACACACGCGCAAACGAACACACGCGCAAACGAACACACGCGCAAAAGAACACACGCGCAAACGAACACACGCGCAAACGAACACACGCGCAAACGAACACACACGCAAACGAACACACATGCAAACGAACACACACGCAAAAGAACACACACGCAAACACACACGCAAACACACACGCAAACACACACGCAAACGAACACGCAAACACACACGCAAACGAACACACACGCAAACGAACACACACGCAAACGAACACACACGCAAACGAACACACACGCAAACGAACACACACGCAAACGAACACACACGCAAACGAACACACACGCAAACGAACACACACGCAAACGAACACACACGCAAACGAACACACACGCAAACGAACACACACGCAAACGAACACACAAACGCAAACGAACACACACACGCAAACGAACACACACACGCAAACGAACACACACGCAAACGAACACACACGCAAACGAACACACACGCAAACGAACACACACGCAAACGAACACACACGCAAACGAACACACACGCAAACGAACACACACGCAAACGAACACACACGCAAACGAACACACACGCAAACGAACACACACACAGTCATGGGGAAGATTATCAGAAGTGTGGTGGAGCACCTAAAAAGGAATGAGCTTAATCACGACAACCAGCACTGTCACACCTACTCTAGTTCTATGACAAGATGACGGCAGAAAGACAAGAGGGAGGAAAGGGGGGGGGTTAGATTGGATTTTCTTGAAGTGTAAGAAGGCTTTTGACAGAATTCCACACAAGAGATTAGTGTAAAATCTGGAGAACCAGGCAGGTTTAACAGGGAAGGTACTGCAATGGATCAGAGAATAGCTGACAGGGAGGTAACGAATCATGGTATGTGATGCGGTATCAGAATGGGCGCCTGTGACGAGCGAGGTTCCACAAGGGTCAGTCCTAGGACCGGTGCTGTTTCTGATATATGACCTAGAGACTTGGAGAGAGTTCCGGGGGTCAACGCCCCCGCAGCCCGGTCTGTGACCAGGCCTCATGGTGGATCTGAGCCTGATCAACCAGGCTGTTACTGCTGGCTGCATGCAATCCAACATACAAGCCACAGCCCGGCTGGTCAGGTAACGACTTTAGGTGCGTGTCCAGTGTCAGCTTGAAGACAGTCAGGGGTCTATTGGTAATCCCCCTTACGTATGCTGGGAGGTAGGTGAACAGTTTCAGGCACCTGACACTTATTGTATTGTCTCTTAACGTGCTAGTGACACCCCTGCTTTTCATTGGGGGGATGTTGCATCGTCTGCCGAGTCTTTTGCTTTCGTTGTGAGTGATTTTCGTGTGCAAGTTCGGTACTAGTGCCTATAGGATTTTTCAGGTGTATATAATCATGTATCTCTCCCGCCTGCGTTCCAGGGAGTACAGGTTCAGGAACTTCAAGCGCTCCCAGTAATTGAGCCGTTTTATCTCCGTTATGCGCGCCGTGAAGGTTCTCTGTACATTTTCTAGGTCAGCAATTTCACCTGCCTTGAAAGGTACTGTTAGTGTGCAGCAATATTCCAGCCTAGATAGAACAAGCGACCTGAAAAGTGTCATCATGGGCTTGGCATCCCTAGTTTTGAAGGTTCTCATTATCCATCCTGTCATTTTTCTAGCAGATGCGATTGATACATTGTTATGGTCCTTGAAGGTGAGATCCTCCAACATGGTCACTCCCAGGTCTTTGACGTTGGTTTTTCACTATTTTGTGACTGGAATTTGTTTTGTACTCTGATGAACTTTTAATTTCCTCATGTTTCCTCATGTTTATCGTTGAACTTCATATCGTTTTCTGCAGCCCAGTGAAAGATTTGGTTGATGTCCGCCTGGAGCCAAGCAGTGTCTGCAATGGAAGACACTGTCATGCAGATTCGGGTGTCATCTACAATGGAAGACACGGTGCTGTGGCTGATATCCTTGTCTATGTCAGATATGAGGATGAGAAACAAGATGGGAGCGAGTACTGTGCCTTGTGGAACAGAGCATTTCACCGTAGGCGCCTCAGACTTTACTCTGTTGACTACTACTCTTTGTGTTTTGTTTGTGAGGAAATTATAGATCCATCTACCAACTTTTCCTGTTATTCCTTTAGCACGCATTTTGTGCGCTATTACGCCATGGTCACACTTGTCTTTTGCAAAGTCTGTATATATTACATCTGCATTCTTTTTGTCTTTTAGTGCATCTAGGACCTTGGGCCTTGTCGTAATGATCCAGTAGTTGGGACAGACATGAGCGACCTGCTCTAAACCCATTTTGCCCTGGGTTGTGTAATTGATGCGTATCTAGATGGGTGGCGATCTTGCTTAGGACCCTTTCAAAGATTTTTATTATATGGGATGTTAGTGCTATCGGTCTGTAGTTTTTTATTTTGCTTTACTGCCCCCTTTGTGGAGTGGGGCAATGTCTGTTGTTTTTAGTAACTGTGGGACGACCCCTGTGTCCATGCTCCCTCTCCATAGGATGGTAAAAGCTCGTGATAGGGGCTTCTTGCAGTTCTTTATGAACACGGAGTTCCATGAGTCTGGCCCTGGGGCAGAGTGCATGGGCATGTCATTTATCGCCTGCTCGAAGTCATTTGGCGTCAGGATAACATCAGATAGGCTTGTGTTTACCAAATTCTGTGGCTCTCATAAAAAATTCATTTTGATCTTGGACTCTCAGTCTGGTTAGCGGCTTGCTAAAAACTGAGTCATATTGGGACTTGAGTAGCTCACTCATTTCCTTGCTGTCATCTGTGTAGGACCCATCTTGTTTAAGTAGGGGCCCAATACTGGATGTTGTTCTCGACTTCGATTTGGCATAAGAAAAGAAATACATTGGGTTTCTTTCGATTTCATTTATGGCTTTTAGTTCTTCCCGCAATTCCTGACTCCTATAAGATTCCTTTAACTTAAGTTCGATGTTTGCTATTTCTCTGACCAGTGACTCCCTACGCATTTCAGATATATTGGCCTCTTTTAGCCGCTCTGTTATTCTTTTCCATCGCCTGTAAAGGGAGCGCATGTCTCTTTTAATTTTACATCTACTCCTCCTTTTTCTTAAAGGAATAAGCCTTGAGCATACATCGAGTGCCACCGAATTATATCTTTTCTAGGCATAAGTTGGGGTCTGTGTTGCTTAGTCTATCTTCCCAGCTTATATCGTTTAGGACTTGGTTTACTTGGTCCCACTTTATGTTCTTGTTATTGAAGCTGAATTTGGTGAAGGCTTCCTTGTGACTAATCTCATTTTGTCGGTCTGGGGCTCCGCGCATACATGTCTGAACCTCGATTATGTTGTGATCTGAGTATGTTTTTGATATGGTGACATTTCGTATCAGATCATCATTGTTAGTGAAGATGAGGTCTAGTGTATTCTCCAGTCTAGTAGGATCTATTATTTGCTGGTTTAAGTTGAATTTTGTGCAGAGATTTAAAAGCTCGTGTGTGAGGTCTCGTCAGAGCTGCCTCCTGGTGTTATCACTGCAACAACATTATTTGCTGTATTCCTCAATTTTAAGTGCCTCAAGTTGAAATCCCCCAGGAGCAAGATGTTGGGGGCAGGAGCTGGAAGACTTTCCAGAGAGTGGTCAATTTTTAACAGCTGTTCCTGGAACTGCTGGGACGTTGCATCCGGAGGCTTGTAGACTACCACAATGACGGTTTTGGTTCTCGATCTTTACTGCTAAAACTTCCACTACATCATTTGAGGCATTAAGCAGTTCTGTGCAAATAAGGGACTCTGCGATATACAGGCCAAATTCCCCCCCTTCCCCCGCATCCTTTTGCCTGTTCACTTGTCGCATCTGTATAGGTTGTGACCTGGGATCCAGAAGGGATAGACTGAGAAGCGTCTCTTTTTGCAGACAATGTGAAGCTAATGAGGAGAATGGAGTCGGATGGGGATCAGGCACGACTTCGAAGGTATTTGGACAGGCTGCAAGCCTGGTCCAGCAACTGGCTCCTAGAGTTTAAGGGAAATCGACCTGACGACACCGGAGGACAGGAGAGAGACGGAGGGTCATGATAACAATGTCAGTAGTGTTACTGTGTAGTATACTTAGATAATCCCAGCTACTTTACAGTAAGGGTCCCTTCTAGCTGTGACGTCACAAGACCCACACATGTGAGCAGCAAGCTACAGCCCTCTCAGGTCCACGCTAGGCATAGCAGACACAAGGCAGAGCCTGGGCTCCCCTCAAGACTCTTAATTATACGCCTCCAAGATATCCAATGTGTGTATTTCTTACTCCAATATCTCCTGATGAACCCCCATGACAACATATAAAATGCTGAGAAGAACTGACAAGGTGGACAGTGACAGGAGGTTCCAGAGATGGGACACAGCAACAAGACTAGGATGAGTCACAGGGATGTTAGGAGGTATTTCTTCAGTCACAGAGTTGTCAGGACGTAGAACAGTCTGGAAAGTAAAGTAGTGAAGGCAGGATCCATACATAGCTTTAAGAAGAGGTATGATAAGGCTCTTGGAGAGGAGAGAGTGGCCTAGGAGTGACTAGCCAAGAGCGGGAGCCAGGAGTTGTGACTCGACCCCTGCAACCACATACAGGCGAGTGCACACGAACATACCATAGGTGATTTGGTATCAAGAAAAGTGCAACCAACTGATGCACATCTGAGATAACAAGAGTGAAGGAAGGTGTAGGTCAACTAAGAGCATCTGGATTAACAAGAGTGAAGGAAGGTGTAGGTCAACTAAGAGCATCTGGATTAACAAGAGTGAAGGAAGGTGTAGGCCAACTATGAGCATCTGGATTAACAAGAGTGAAGGAAGGTGTAGGACTGTAGGTCAACTAAGAGCATCTGGATTAACAAGAGTGAAGGAAGGTGTAGGTCAACTAAGAGCATCTGGATTAACAAGAGTGAAGGAAGGTGTAGGTCAACTAAGAGCATCTGGATTAACAAGAGTGAAGGAAGGTGTAGGTCAACTAAGAGCATCTGGATTAACAAGAGTGAAGGAAGGTGTAGGTCAACTAAGAGCATCTGGATTAACAAGAGTGAAGGAAGGTGTAGGTCAACTAAGAGTATCTGGATTAACAAGAGTGAAGGAAGGTGTAGGCCAACTAAGAGCATCTGGATTAACAAGAGTGAAGGAAGGTGTAGGTCAACTAAGAGTATCTGGATTAACAAGAGTGAAGGAAGGTGTAGGTAAACTAAGAGCATCTGGATTAACAAGAGTGAAGGAAGGTGTAGGTCAACTAAGAGCATCTGGATTAACAAGAGTGAAGGAAGGTGTAGGTCAACTAAGAGCATCTGGATTAACAAGAGTGAAGGAAGGTGTAGGTCAACTAAGAGCATCTGGATTAACAAGAGTGAAGGAATCTGGATTAACAAGAGTGAAGGAAGGTGTAGGTCAACCAAGAGCATCTGGATTAACAAGAGTGAAGGAAGGTGTAGGCCAACTAAGAGCATCTGGATTAACAAGAGTGAAGGAAGGTGTAGGCCAACTAAGAGCATCTGGATTAACAAGAGTGAAGGAAGGTGTAGGTCAACTAAGAGCATGATGCATCACTGGGTTAATGGACGAATAACAATAAAAGAGGAATCTCCCTGAGAAACCTGAGGAGGCACAGACATGGATGATGCTAGAGGAGGCACAGACACGGATGATGCTAGAGGAGGCACAGACACGGATGATGCTAGAGGAGGCACAGACACGGATGATGCTAGAGGAGGCACAGACACGGATGATGCTAGAGGAGGCACAGACACGGATGATGCTAGAGGAGGCACAGACACGGATGATGCTAGAGGAGGCACAGACACGGATGATGCTAGAGGAGCCACAGACATGGATGATGCTAGAGGAGCCACAGACATGGATGATGCTAGAGGAGCCACAGACATGGATGATGCTAGAGGAGCCACAGACACGGATGATGCTAGAGGAGGCACAGACATGGATGATGCCAGAGGAGGCACAGACATGGATGATGCTAGAGGAGGCACAGACATGGATGATGCTAGAGGAGGCACACATGGGTGATGCTAGAGGAGGCACAGACATGGATGATGCTAGAGGAGGCACAGACACGGATGATGCCAGAGGAGGCACAGACACGGATGATGCCAGAGGAGGCACAGACACGGATGATGCCAGAGGAGGCACAGACACGGATGATGCCAGAGGAGGCACAGACACGGATGATGCCAGAGGAGGCACAGACATGGATGATGCTAGAGGAGGCACAGACATGGATGAAGCCAGAGGAGGCACAGACACGGATGATGCCAGAGGAGGCACAGACACGGATGATGCTAGAGGCACAGAAGCGGATGATGCTAGAGGAGGCACAGACACGGATGATGCTAGAGGAGGCACAGACATGGATGATGCTAGAGGAGGCACAGACACGGATGATGCTAGAGGCACAGACATGGATGATGCTAGAGGCACAGACATGGATGATGCTAGAGGAGGCACAGACATGGATGATGCCAGAGGAGGCACAGACACGGATGATGCCAGAGGAGGCACAGACACGGATGATGCCAGAGGAGGCACAGACACGGATGATGCTAGAGGAGGCACAGACACGGATGATGCTAGAGGAGGCACAGACATGGATGATGCTAGAGGAGGCACAGACATGGATGATGCTAGAGGAGGCACAGACATGGATGATGCTAGAGGAGGCACAGACATGGATGATGCTAGAGGAGGCACAGACCTGGATGATGCTAGAGGAGGCACAGGCACGGATGATACCAGAGGAGGCACAGGCACGGATGATGCTAGAGGAGGCACAGACACGGATGATGCTAGAGGCACAGACATGGATGATGCTAGAGGAGGCACAGACATGGATGATGCCAGAGGAGGCACAGACATGGATAATGCTAGAGGAGGCACAGACATGAATGATGCTAGAGGAGGCACAGACATGGATGATGCTAGAGGAGGCACAGACATGGATGATGCTAGAGGAGGCACAGACATGGATGATGCTAGAGGAGGCACAGACATGGATAATGCTAGAGACACAGACATGGATGATGCTAGAGGAGGCACAGACATGGATGATGCTAGAGGAGGCACAGACATGGATGATGCTAGAGGAGGCACAGACATGGATGATGCTAGAGGAGGCACAGACATGGATGATGCTAGTGGAGGCACAGACATGGATGAGGAACAAGACGGGTTCATAAAAAATGTAGCATAGAAAGACGGAATTGAGGATCATAAAACAGAGGAGGATGATGTAAGGAAAAGAGAAAAGTACCTTAAATATAAAAAGGATGCATAGACAAAGCAGAAAGACTATATATCAAATGAGGGTTTTCAAAGAGATAGGAAAAACATAAAAGAATGCATAGGTGACCAAGCAATATATGTTGAAAAAGGTCGGGAGGGAGAAAGTGGAACTGGTGACTGGGACAGAGTAACCAAAGGTAGAGAGAGCAACCTTAAAGGTTGTTTGGCCTACACAGAGTAACCAAAGGTAGAGAGAGCAACCTTAAAGGTTGTTTGGCCTACACAGAGTAACCAAAGGTAGAGAGAGCAACCTTAAAGGTTGTTTGGCCTACACAGAGTAACCAAAGGTAGAGAGAGCAACCTTAAAGGATGTTTGACCTACACAAAGAAAAATAACCTGTGATGAATGGCTTTGAAAACCGACAAGTTGAAGATTGAGACACTTATGCAACATATGGGAACCTTTATTTGTCTCAATCTTCAAAGATAACCTGAGAAATGTATGAAAGAAAAAAAAAACCTAAGATCTAACAGAAGAAAATTGGAAGCATCAAGAAAAGTGAAAATTTGGCTTTTTAGTGTAGGAACATAATTATATATATATATATATATATATATATATATATATATATATATATATATATATATATATATATATATATATAAAGGGAAGGACAAGGTATTATGCAGGATAATGCATTGTTGTAAAATATAAAAAGTTTAGAAATGTTTAATACAGTGTCAGTGGACGGGGATTGAACGGCAAATGAACGTGTTTTAGACACGGCCAGTTTGAGAGTACAGGCGACAGAGATGTAAAGGCAGTGATGAGGGAACAGTTGTAGGAAAGTGTCATGGAATTTGGCTAAGAAGTGTTTGGTGTTTTAATGTAGTTTATGCCGCAGGATGTTTGCTAGTGATTTTGTTGTACTCTTATGGTATGAGAGGCTAGGGTATTTATGTGGGGGCCTGTTTAAGATTTGGAGTACAGAAATACATAGTTTTTGATTTTGGCCTGCAGACTAAAGACCGACAGAACGATGGGCCCGTGGAGACCCACTGTTTTCATATGGCCTAACTTTAAATAACTAATAACAGTGAGCCGAGTTTTGGTAATATATTGTAAGAATATTAATGTGTTCTAACTGTAAGTACCTGGTAAAGGTATACAGGTGATTTTTTTTTTTTTGTAATGGTATTGTGTTGTATATAGTGTTGCATATTATATTTTTGTAAATGTTTGTCTGTCCTTCCTGAAAAGTATTGTCTAACTGTTCAGCACTTACGGTTAATTTACCTTTCTGGTCCCAGGGTGGTGTATTTTCTTTAATATTTTAAATGCCTCTAGACAATGCTTTGACCCCTTAGGTGCCAGTTTAAATACGTGATTTAAATACATAACACAAGGCCATTAAGCATTATTTTTACAAAGTGAAATGTAAGATGGAAACCAAAGCCGAGGATCCGGAAACTTCAACACAGCATATATTAAAGGAAGATTGGACAGAAGACTAAATAGAGGAGACAACTTGGCAATAGAGGCAACAGAGGAACGGAACAAAGAACAGACCACCTACTGCAGAAGGGGTGGAGCAACAGAGGGAGGGGAAAAAAAGAGTAAAGGAAATACCACAAGACGCCACAGGGACTCCCTGCCCAGTACCCCTAGAAATGCAGCAAGAGACAAAGGTATCAGAGTGTGGCACTAAAAACTAGATGGGGTCACACACAAAAGAGCTGGGAAAGGAAAACCCAATACAGTGGCTTTTATTTAGATGAAACTCCCAGTTAAAGTAAATACAATATTCCCAGAGGGCTTCTAAATAATAATAAAGGAAGGAGCAAATAAAGGAGTGGTTGGGGGGGTTGCATTGTTCAGAAACCATTTAAGATTTGAAGGACTAAGAAACATGGTATTTCAGGGACTATACAGCAGGTACTGTTATGTCTGGAGACATGAAAATAAGTGGCAGTTACATATAATCCACCAACGAGCAATAGAAGATCAAAGGAGGAGTATAAAAATAAGAATGGAATGATTCACATACTTGAAACCATTGCTGAGAGGACAAAATGAAAAAGCTAAACTCCTAGTACTAAATATCAAAAACAAAGAAATTAACTGGGAACCCCAGGAAGGACTAGACACATGGAGAACAAGTTAACGCAGAAGCGATAACGAACCTTCCAAGTCAACACGTAAAGAAAACCAAAAGAAGAGAGGAGAGGAGAAAGCAAAACTATCTGATTGTCTCAAAATGAATAATACATAGCGGAAATTAATGAGGAACCAACAGGAGACAGTGTTCATGTGTTACTTATCTCAGAGTACCTAGTGAAAAGGGAAACAGAAAAAGGGAGGAAGCAAAGTAAAAATTACAGAAGAAACTACGATGGCGTGATTAATTTTCAAAGTGAAATGGTAGGGCAATAGAAACGAATGCGGAGAAGTACAAGAAATAATGGAGGTATTAGTCAGTACCAAGAAGCCAAAGAAAGATTCGTATTAAGAATGAAGACAAAGCATAGAAAACAGAACCCGTGGTTTAATCAAGAATGCAGAGGGAAGATGCAGAAAGCTTGAGGAAAAAAAAAATATATAAAACCGTAATACAGAAAACCTAGAAATAAGTTGGAGAACTAGAAACTAATACACAAGAATAAGGTGGTTACCTGAAAAAAAAATATTTTAAAAATTATACAGCATCAGAAGGCCAAAAATGGAGCAAAGTACTTCACAGCCACACAAGGAAAAACACGACCAATTAATAAAACTGAGGAAGGAGAAATGGATGTTGATGGAAACTGACAGATGTGACATACTTGCAAAATATTCAGATCTGATTCTTCACAGAGAGAACTACCACCAGCAGGCACTGTAGTAAGACGAGGTCAACAGACAGGTACTGGAGAGTAACAATAAAACAAAGTGATGAGTATCACAAGAGCTGGATATAACAAAAGCAAAGGAACCAGACATGTCAACATGGGTGCTGAGTAGGGATGGGACGATACCAAATTTAGGCAGGTACCGGTACCATCAAAATTAGCCAGGCGTCAGGGGCCCGAGACTGTTCAACTGCCTCCCAGCATACATAAGGGGGATTACCAACAGACCCCTGGCAGTCTTCAAGCTGGCACTGTACAAGCACCTAAAGTCGGTTCCTGACCAGCCGGGCTGTGGCTCGTACGTTGGTTTGCGTGCAGACAGCAGCAACAGCCTGGTTGATCAGGCTCTGATCCACCAGGAGGCCTGGTCACAGACCGGGCCGCGGGGGCGTTGACCCCCGGAACTCTCTCCAGGTAAACTCCAGGATCAAAATTAGCCAATACCCGCCGATACCGATATTTCGGCAGAGTCCTGGTGCTGAGAGATGGAGCAAAACAACAGACCCAATAGTCATGTCATTTAATCAATCTCTCCAATCAGAACGGCTGCCGGAAATTTGGAAAGTGCAGAGGGACAGACGGGAGGCCCGGAATTATAGGCCAGAATCTCAAAGTATGGTTAAACAAGTGGCTTCTCGAGTTCAATCCGAATAAATGCAAGATAATGGGAATTGGAGGTGACAATACAGCACGGACCGAGGGAAGCTGCAAATATCAGAAAGTGAAAAGGATCTGGGGTAAATATAACACAAAGTATATCACCAGAAATTAACAAACTGTAACATCATTGGCATTCAAGATTAGCAAACCTCAGCATAGTATTCAGGAACGTAAAGAATCCTTCAGACCTTAATTTACGACACATGTTAAGCCAGTCATTGAGTATGTGGGTCCAGCATACTTGATAAAGTATACGAAGGACCTCGAAAAGATCCAAAGGTTTTCAACCAGGCTAATACCAGAACACAGAGATGCCCTATAAGAGGAGACGATCCTGGAGAAAAGAGCAAGGGAAGCCAAGATTACTACATACAAAATCTTAAGAGGAATATATAAGGTAGCTAGGGACAGAATGAATTAGAGGATCAGAATTAATGAAGCACAAGTTGAAGCTGATGTAAGGAAGTATAACTTTAGAAAACAGGCCTTCGCTTTATTCACGCCAACGCGAGGCCACTCTTACCCAAGATGTCAGAGATTAGGATTTTAGCTAACAGAACTAGGGCGGTTGTTATATCCATCTCTGAATCCCGGTTACATGTCAAGGTGACTGACGACGAGGTCAAAATAGAAGGTTACAACGCTTAGATAGGAACAAAATTGCGGTGGAGCATGTGCGTATGTAAGAAATGACATAGCCTACAACACAAGACCTGATTTGAATGATGATAAACTGGAGATCCTATGGCTTGAGGTGTTACCCAAGACTAAAGCAATCCTAGTAGGAACTTGTTACCGCCCCCCCCCCCTATCCATGATCAATTCTTAGAGGATTTTTCGAGTCTTGTCTGGAATTGATAGCAATTCTGAGACAGTGATATTGGGAGATTTCAATATCTGTTTCCAAGAGTAAAATAATGGGCTATGTAATAGGTATAGGTATATTCTAGGATTATGTAGTTACACTCAACTAATTAATGCAATGCACCAACCCGGATCACACAGTTCTCAGCCAACATATTAGACCACATACTTTGTAATCGCTCTGCCAACATTAGCCAGTTAGGCGTCATTATCAGAGGTCTTAGTGATCATCTCATCATTTACTGTACCAGGAAAATCATTAGGGATCGGACAGGGCTACACAGGACTATTAAAATGAGGTCAACTAGAAACTACAGCAAAGAAATACTGGTAAATAGGCTACAAACTACAGCAAAGAAATACTGATAAATAGGCTACAAAATTGTGATTGGACAGTGATTACAAGTTGCACGGAGGTAAATGATGCCTGGAAAAATTCCAAAACAATGTTCACTGCCATCCTTGATAATATTACACCAGTTCAAGAGGTTAGGATGAAACGAAGAACTGAACCCTGGATGACTACTGAAATATTAGATATGAAATTCAGGAACCAGTTGTTAAAAAGTTTTAAGAGAAACAGGCAGGATATTGCAGCTCTCAATGAATTCCAGAGAGGTAGGAACAGAGTACAGAGACTCATAAAAGGAACAAAGGCAAAGCACTATTGCTCAAAATCGAAAAGTACAAGAATTACCCCGAAGAGCTCTGGCAACAATTAAAACAGTTGGGGTATAGCCAAAAAACCGTAGACAGATCAACGTAGTGCTAAACATTGATACCAAGGTATGCCACGAGAAAACTAAAGTGGCAAATTGTTTTGATTCATACTACTTCTGTCGCATCAACACTGGAAAGTACGCTGCCAGTTGCATCAAATACTTTTAACACAGACTGATAACTTTAAAACATATTACATTAATAAGGTCGTCACGGTTGCCAACTAGTAGGTTTACCTCATGACTTCGTACATAAAGAACTAAGTAAATTAAACCCAATTAAGAGCACCGGTCCCGATAACATCCCGCCCAAGTTCCTAAAAGATGGAGCTTCTTATCAATCAATTCCTATTGTGCACATAATAAATTTGTCCACAGTCACAAATACTGTCCCGGAAGGATTCAGAGTTACTCCTATTTTCAAGAAAAATAGAAGATCTGATGTCAGCAACCATAGGCCTGTTAGTCTATTCGATGTGATGTCCAAAATTCTAGAGAAGACGGTATACTGTCGAGTAGTTAAGTATCTTAATGGCAAAAACATTCTCCATAGTTACCAGTCAGGTTTTAGGAGATCTCGTTCAACCGACACCTCCCAAATTAATTTGATGGACTACCTAAGAACTGAAATGTCACTAGGGGATTTCATAGGAACAGTAACCTTAGACTTGCAAAAGGCCTTCGATACGGTTAACCACAATATATGCAAGAAACTACAAGCTATCGGGGCGAGTTTTGTAGAATGGTTAAGTCCTACCTGAGCAACAAAAACCAAATTGTGAAGATCAAGACAGAATCAGAACCCTGGGCTCTTTGCTATTCCTCTGTTATGTGAATGACATAACTATCAGTGTCAAATGCAGGCTTCTACTGTACGCAGATGATAGAGCTCTGTTAGTATCAGGTAAAGACCCGCAAGACATTGCTAATGTACTATCACTAGAACTAGACTCCTGTAGCAAATAGTTGGTAGACAACAAATTATCACTACACCTCGAGAAAACGGAAGCCATACTCTTTGGCACGAAACAAATTGAAAGGGGAAAATAATTTTAATATCCAGTGTAATAGGGAACCTATTATAACAGTAAATTCGGTGAAATATCTCGGAATCCCCTTCGACTCAAGGATGTCAGGAGAACTAATAAGGAACAATGCTGTAAAGAAAGAGAATGGAAATATAAACACATATGCAGTATAATGTGATCCTTTATTGACAACGTTTCACCCACACAGTGGGCTTTTTCAAGTCACACACAGATCTGTGTGACTTGAAAAAAGCCCACTGTGTGGGTGAAACGTTGTCAATAAAGGATCACATTATACTGCATATGTGTTTATATTTCCATTGTGTCGGTATTTTATACCATTTATTTCCAAGAAAGAGAATGCCAGACTAAAGTTCCTCTAAAGACAGGCGCCGTGTACACCTATTGAGGCTCGCAGGACCCCATGTCTAGCTCCCATACAATGTATCATAGACTACTCTTGTTCATGGTACTCTGCCTTAACAAAAGATAGGCTACAAATTACAGAACTATGGGAAGGGAGAACAACTTTGCAGTACCTGAGTAAGTAGTTAGGCTTCAAAAACATTTTTATGTACTGCAATACGAGGGAAATAGACTGCCTGCACATGTCAAAGCCTGTCATAGCATGAGCCAGTTCAAAAAGAGCCAAAATGTACCTCATGAATAAGGCTACAGAAAGGGAGAGCGATTTCTTGTATGAAAATAACTAATATATCTCCCCTTGTTTATCTTCTTTTATTGTAACTGCTTTTACATAGTTTAAGATATTATCCAGATTTTAACTTCTAAATATAAATAAAAATAATCACAAGGATCCCAATGGAAACAAGTCACTGCCTGACTTTCGGGTTATCCTAGGTTCCTACACATGCTGCTACGTATGATGTTCTATATAACTGTGTATACCTGAATGATTTGGAGGAGGCAGTGGTGAAATCAAACTCAATACATAGCTTCAAGAGTAGATATTTTAAAGTACAAGAGACCACAAACCAGTAATGCCGATCACAAGGAGCCTGATGCTTGGCATCGACCTGCGCTAGTCAAGCTCCGTGAGCACATACATATGCAAAAACAACGACATATTTGTGATGAATGGTTTGAAAAACCGACAAGTTGAAGATTGAGACACTTATGCAGCATATGGGAATCTTTATTCAGGAAACGTTTCGCCACACAGTGGCTTCATCAGTCCAATACAAAGAGGAAGGCGTAAGGAGAGGAGGAGAATGAGGTAATCAGTCCCTCAGCCTGGAGTCAATGTGTTCAGTCCATCAATCTTGGACTAATGAAGCCACTGTGTGGCGAAACGTTTCCTGAATAAAGATTCCCATATGCTGCATAAGTGTCTCAATCTTCAACGACATATTTGCTCATACAAAAGTATACATATTTTTATACTATGCTAAATTTGAATTTTATGATCACCATACACTATTCCTTTTGCGTGCATTGAGGTAGAGGGACTGCAGGGTTTATGGGATATGAAAAAGACACCTTATTTGGGTCGCGCAGCAACTGAAGTATATTATAAAAATAGGGAAGTGGTAAAGGCAGTCAAATATATGTACCATACACATCTTGCAACCTGCGTTTGGCTGTTAAGTTGACACTGGAGTCCGCTTTGGGTAAATATATCAACCATAAGTGACTGAAAAAAAAATGGTAGAAAAATACAAGTACCCGCAACCGTTAGTACTTGAGTGTCGTGAAGGATCCAAGTTAACGATAACCTTCACTTTTGTTAAATTTACAGACATTTTAATACATAGCTTTTTATTTTCCTTAAATATTTCCTTAAATATGCATGAGTGGTGGGAAGCGGCCACCATAACGTGTACTGGTCAGAACAGCTGGGCTGCTCCCTTAAGTGATGTTATTTTCCCACGGCGACGCTAACAAGTCTCGTAATTGATAACAGTTTCCACCTGCTTCACAAATATTATTCAAATATAAAAGACCATTAAACCTAAGTACATAATATAAAGAACTGATAAAACTCTTCATCCATGGGTAAGATGTTAGTGA